>NW_023425354.1:54737234-54841155 GCF_014108415.1 Molossus molossus | reverse complement strand
CATATTTTTATCTTCCAGAGACACGGAAGAAAATAAGACAAGTGATATTTTTATGAAGGTTGTATTCGTCAGTGAGGGAAATACAATAGTTGACACAGAAATAAATATGTTCAGAGGACAAGTGCTGGACAGCAGATCAGCAGTGATGCCACTCAGAGTGACGCATGGCAGGGGGTGGCAGGGGGGAAGGGAGAAGAGCTTTCTTGGCACTGCCATCCATGGACAGCCTCTCTGAGCTGACTTTGAGCTGCGTGTTGAACGAGACAGAGTCGCAGATGAGAAGACCTGGGGGCGGGGGAGCGCGCCAGGCAGAATGCATGATAAGCGTAAAATCCCTGGGAGGGACATGGTTGGAAAGTAAATAGAAGGCCAGTGTGGCTGGAGACACCCTGGTTGGGACCCACTGCATCAAGGTAAAGCCATGTCACCCACAAAAATAAGTATGGACTTTAATCAGCTAGCTAATTCCATTTAGGATGGAATCTCCAGCTCTACTCCTTGGAAGGTTTGATGGGCAGGAAGATGTCCCCAAGGGGCCCCTCCTGTGACTGGCTAGTGATGCTGGTGCCTGTGGTGAGTGGCCTCAGTCTCCATTCACATGCATGTCCTTGTGACCTGGTGGCTGGTTTCCTTCAGTGAGTGACTCGAGAGAATGGGCAAAACTGCAATGTCTCCGAAGTCTGCAATATTCTGTCAGTAACACAGCTCAGCCTTCGGGTCCAAAAGGCGTGGGTACCGGGAGGTGAGGCGCATTGAGAACAGCCTCGGGTCTGTTTGCTTATCTGTTCACACTGGGTACTTTCTGAGGTCTTCCTAAGCCTGACATTTCATGGTGCTAACTTCCATGAATGCCCATGTTCTCACAGGGATTCTAGTTTTAGTTACGTCATTGCTCTGCTATGAGCGAAGGGCATGAGAAGATGAGTAACAGAAGTAGCATGAATCTCACAGCCCCCTTAAATCAGACCACAAAAGATGCTACTAGGCTGACCCTAAAGTTGACACAATCCTGCCTGGGGGGAGACAAAATAAAGGTCAACTCTCGACCTTTATGCCTCATGTAGTGGTGATGGACTTGGCAAGACAGAGCGCGCCCGAATACTCAGACACACCAAGGTTGTCTTCTCTGTTGTTGCTGCTGGGACTTCTCCAAGGCACACACATGCCAGTGTTACAGTGGGGACAGGTTCTGAGGGGGCAGCCTGAAAGCTGGCGTTGTCCTGTGGGATTTATGACCAGATCGTCACAAATGACCTTTTCTCTCATTTGTTTTCCCCTGGGGCAGTCGACACACCTCAGTGCAGGCTCCGGGGGACCTTTGGGAACATCCGCTTTCAGGTGGCTGTTCTGTCCCATCTCCAACGTTTCTGGCTCTTCTCACTCCTGACTGGCAGCGCCCTGCGGGTGGCTGCTGCTTTAGGGAAGCCCTGGGGTGTTGGCAGTGGCAGTCCTTGGGAGAGCAGCTGTGATTTGTGGCAGAACATGTTTCCTTAGTTGAATTGACCCCAGCATGGGCTGGAATAACATTGTAAAAACCTGGGGGAAAAGAAGAGGGTATGTGTGCTGGGCAGCCTTAGGGAAAAAAAGATCTTTCAAAGTTACAAAGACATTTTTAAGGAAACACATCATTGAATCACTTACTGATTTGTCAGAAAACCTAGGTTCAAATCCTGATGTCCTACCCCATGTCTTAGGGGCAATGTCTCCATGCTTCTGTTTTCTCACCCATTGAATAGAGATGGACATCGTTATGTGCCTCACACGGTTGCTGTGAGGATCAGATGATAGTTAAACTAATTTAAAACGTACTTTTAAACGCATTAACAATGTGGACGGGGAGGCCATGTTATAGATTCGGGACCTTCCCAAGAGATGGGCCATGGCCCTAAGAGGCATGGGACAGGTGAGCATGAACAGACCAGTAGGGTTTTCTCAAACTGGTTTTCCTCTGTGTGCACTAACCACTGGAGGATTCCGAGCACAGGAGCAACGTATTCTGCCTCACAGTCGTCCCTCGCCGCCTCGCGATTCCAAGTTCATGGCCCCACTCTATCGCCGTTTTGAAGCCTCGAAAGTCAAAGTGGAAGGGCCAAGTGGCAGGGACGCTGTATAAATAAAGAATCCTACCTCCCGTAAATTCATCGATGGCGGTAGAGTCTGGAACTGATCAAGCGCGATAAACGAGGGCCGACTGTATATTTACTACTGCATCCCTCCCACTGTGGTGCTAAGGAGATTGTTGGGGGAGGGGGTGGAAGCAAGGATCCAGTGAGAGGTGATTGCCGTGATGCAAGCAAGAGACGCTGCCGCCCTGGGCACGGGCTGCAGGGAGGCCCAAGGGAATGTGGTTCTGAAGGCCTGGGGAGCTGCCAGTGTCCTCGCTGGTCCTCACACTCGCGCTCTGCGTGCTGCCCGCGACTTCCCGCCGCCCTGATTCTGTATCTTCGGCTCTGAAGGTCTTTTCTCAACATCTCAGGTCACATTGCCCACAGTGTCCCACCAGGACCACCGTTCAGGGGCTCGCTGAATGTCTGCTTCATTGTGATGTGGCCCCATTTAACATTATTTCAGACCAAACGACCCACTTCCCAGCAGGAGGAGAGCGAGCTGGACACATGGCTGTGGGAACACAGCACATGCCCAGGCACCAGAGGATGGTGGGGCTCCCCTCACAGGGCACACGGATCCCCGGCAAGGGGTTGACACTCTGTGGAGTGGGGAGGAGCCCTGTTCTTCGAGGCATAGGCTGTACTTCAGGGAACCTTATATTGTGGGCTCTGGATCAAGAACATCAACACTACATGAGAGTGTGCTAGAAATGCAGAATCCCGGGCCTTGACTCAAGCCTCCTGTATCAGGCTCTCCTTGGTGGGGCCCGGAGTCATGTTTACCAAGCTTTCTGGATGGTTCTGATGCATGCAGAACTACAGGGAGGCGCCTGGTGTCAGACAAGCAATAAGTAGAGTGCACAGGGGCAAGAACCGAAGGGCGGAAGTGAGTGTGGTCCTCCCAGTGACTCACGTTGGGGTTTGCACTGCCCGTGTCTGGATCTCCAGGCCCTGCGGGACTAGAGGGCCTGGTTCCAGAGGAGGAATGCTCCCCGGGGGCCCGCCCAGCGAACTTAGAGCCATGGCTACCACCATGGAATTTGGGACTTTTTATTCAAATAGGGACTATGGATTCTAATTACTTTGAGGAAATCGGCCTGCTGTTACATGTGGGCATGGGGAGAACTATGTAGGGAACACCAGAAAATTAGAGCATCCGCAGCCCGACAAGAAAAGAGCAGGAGATCGGGGGCTCAGACTTCATCAGGGGAGAGGGTCCGGACCACTCGCACTCCCACTGGGTCGGCATCCTAAGCCAGCCGAAATACTGGCTGAGAGCGAAGGGAATCTAGAAATGGGCGGAATAGGAAGGAGATGTCACTTATCATTAGGAGCTTCAACTGCATTAGAGGCAGCTTATCCTTGTTACCTTCCTGCTGTATTCTTCTTCATTTGTTTTGTAAAGAAATTGGGACCTGTCATCACCCTGAAGAAACAGTGGCAGGATGAACTCAATAGGAGGCATAGGTACAGCTGAGTGGTGCAGTGGTTGGGCTACAACAGACTGTCAGTTGTCCATGGGCCCTACCATTTCAGTGTGCTCTGCACGACTTCTACATACCAGCTTTGTCACTGTGCCTGTGTCTTTTCCTGGAACTGTGGAAAGTCACTCTGATACTGTTGTAATTAACCCAGTTATTGATAACAGGAAAGGAGCAAAGGGAAGGCCACATGGTATAGGCATGTCATTTGTGCAGCTTCTCTAGGAAGCTAAAGCTTTACACTCCCCAGGGAGCCACCAGTCTATTCCTTAAAGATCGCTGGGGGAAGGGACTGAACAGGGAGGAGAACAGCTGCATGTGCAGTAAGTCAGGATAACATGGGGATGGTACTTGCCTGTTGGTCATGCCTGGGAACAGGTCATTGGCCAGAATGGGTGTGGCTATCGCTGGGGCACAAAATTTGAATATTTAATCCCCTAAACAAAAGCATTCATTCTCTTGATTCCTCTTGGTTGCTCTTGGCATGTTGCACTTGACTCCTGGTTTGCGGGGCTCTCTTGCTCCTGCTTCCTGGCATTTGCCCACATGGCCCATGGCCATGCAGACCCCACACACAATGGACTAATGGACTGCAACTACCCTGATGCTAAACTGGACCCAGTTCCAACATGGAACAAAAACTTTGGACACTGGCTTTGCTTCTAGCTCTACTGAATCCCCCAGCTACACTTCTTCTATGACTGGAATGGGACTTTGGAAACCCCAGGATGTAATTCCACACAAATGAAAATCACTCATACTCCTGTTGGAGTCTCAGAAAATTCTTTTTCTCAAGATATAGTAAGAACCACACCCCAGCATCCAGTGGGGAAGAGGATACCCCAATTTCCCTGATAACAACTCTGCTGTGTGTGAGAAAAATTGGAAGTGCTGGGAATTAGCTCTCCCCGGCAGCATCCCCCAATCAATGATTGATGAAAGTTGATTTATAAATGCCATAGTTTCCACGCCACTTGAGTGGGATAATATTTTACACTATTTGTCAGAATTTTCTTATGGGATTGAATTCTAGTTCTCCACCAAAGCAGTTGGGTTAATAAAGTATCTGCATCGGCCAAATTTAAATCAGAAGACAGAACTACACAGTTATTTGAGCATGGAAAATTTATTATAAATAATTATAAACTGTAAGAGGGGGGTTGGAATAGCAGGGATTAGACTATAAAAGAGATCTCTACAAAATATAGGAAAAGCAGATCTAAGGAACAACACCTACCCTAGGGCTAAGGCAGGCATCCAAAGAAGGAAAAATCTGGAATAAGAACCCCTCATTCCACCTGTGGCTCCCTGGATGGTGAAGTCTCTGAAGTTCTAAGCCATGGAACTTCCTGAAAATTCTATCCCTGGGTTGTCAGGGAAAACTGTCCAAGAGACATTCCATCCCTCAGAACACTTCTAACCATTTTCCTAGTGATTGCCAGGGGACACAGCCATAGGGAGGTGCTTAGTGGTGACATTCCATTCCAAAGCAGTGCTAGGGAGTTCCAGGAAAGCTTCTGGGCTCTGGGCATTCCTAAGTCAAACCTGGGCATTGGAAAAGCTGTTTGTGCTGCAGGAGGCTGTCTGAGTTGAAGGAGCTGGATGAACTGAAGGAGTCTGAAGAGAGGAGAGCACCAGAACTTGGTAAGTGAAACCTCTTTTCCTCCATGTTCCCTCCTGTATCCTCTACTGTCAAAGGCTAACAGTGTGCCAGCTGGCACAGGAATCATTGGTATGGGGCCTGCCTGTAATACTGCAGAGTAGGCAGTGAAGGATGAACATGGGACTGAAAGACAATGAACTGATAAGGTGGTACTTTGTGTTGACTTCCTTCTGTCCCTGTCTCATTCTCCCAGTACCCGATCTTCCCTAAATCCTAAACAAAATCCTTGAATTCTGACTCACACAGTTCTCCTTTAGGAAAACTGAAACTATGGTTTGAAAATAAAGCTAGGAAAAAAAAAACAAAAAAAAAACGAGGAATGCAAATTAAAAAAAAGAAGAAAGCTGATAGGGTTTTCTGATGGATTGGATTTGGAATATGAGAGAAACCAAGGCAGCAAGAACAGCTCCAGAGTTTTTGGCCAAAGTGAGAAAAAGTTCATTTTTACAATATTAAGTCTTTCAATCCAAGAATATGATGCATTTGCCCATTTTTGTTACAGTCTTTCAATCTTCTGTGGGATTTGCTCCTAGGCATATAATAGTTTTCATTATGTTATAAGTAAGTGTAATTTTTAAATGTGATTTTTTAATTGTTTGTTATTGGAATAGAGAATTACAAGTGACTTTTTATATCTAACCACCATGTTAATTTAATAATTTGTCCCCATATTTTTTGAATTTTTCTACTTATATAATCATACTAGCTATGAAAAATGAGGTTTTTCTCTTCCTTTACAGTCTCTGTGTTTTATTTCATTGTTTTTGTTCAAGGTAATGAGATAGATATTCATTGTGGTATATATAAGTAGTAATTGTGAGTATCCCTGTTTGCTTCTCTACCTCAAAAAAAAAGAGCTTTTATTATTTTGTTACTAAGTATAATTCTTACTGTAGGTTTATAACATACACCATGTACCTTGTTAAAGATATTCCTTTCTATTGCTAGTTTGTTAAGATATTTCTTAACCTCTAATAAATGATTAATGTTATCATGTGCTTGCTCTGTTTTTTTTGAGATGAGCGCGTAATTTTTCTTCTTTGCTAATTTTCTCTCCAGGGTCTTGCTAAATAAAAAACGTTCATATATACTTTGAGATCTTCCTGGAATATATCCTAGAAAGTAATAAATCCTCCTCTGGGATCTTCTCAGAATTATCTGGAGTTTCTATTCTTTGCCTTACTTTTCTATCTCTGTCTTTGTCTCCCTCTGCTAGGCCCTTTGAATTCCTTATTCTTTGGAGAGAACTGGCTCTTGCGTGATGATGTATTGGTGATGGGCTCTCCCTAATCTTCATCTATTGTGTTGGCTCTGTGCTCTCAGCCCCTCAGGTTCTGAGCCTTTGAGGACTCCAAACCCCTACTTAGCAGAAACACCCTTGCTTACAAACAAAAGTGTAATTTAAAACTGATTATACCCTCTTACAATTTTATGAACCAATTCTAAAAGTAATATGAAGTGTCATCCTGAGTAGGGCCATCAAGCCACAGCCTTGATATATAAGTGCCAGAATGCAAAAATGAATCACCAAAATAGAGTCACTTATTTTTTTCAAAATATTGTACTGCTATTTGTTCATTGACTTCAGCGGGAATACATTTAGGAGGGGTAGGAATCAACTGGACTTCTCCAGGTGAGAAATGATGGTGGCTTGGTCTAGAGATACAGTGAAAAGCAGAGCAGTGAATGGTTTGATGGAATGTTTAGGAAGATGAGTTATTTAAACTTAGTCTTTGATTCGATCGTGCAGAGACCTGAAGGTGAGGAAGGAGTCAAGCATAGTGCTTGAGATTCTAGATGGGAAGTGGCCCCATTTTCTCCGAGTTGGAAGAAGAATATCATAAGTTCAGTTTTGGACGTATTGAAGTTGGTGCCTAGAGACACATCTACATGGAGATGTCTGAAAGCCAGCCTTGTACAGAAGGCTGAACCCAGGGAAGAAGCCTGGCAGCGGGCATGGAGGTGCTGAAGTAGAAGGGATGATGGAGAGCAAGCATAGAGCATAAAACACATAGGGCTGAACCTGTGGAATTTCAACTTTTAAATTAACAGTGCCTAAAAGTGAAATAAATTATATTATCAAACTATACATACCATGTTATATACTTTTTAGTAAAAAAAGTATAGTATATGTTCATACACAGGGTTGATTTTGGTCAGTATGTACCAAACAGTGTTACAGTCAACAAACTTTGCTTAGTGCCTGTACTATAACAGTATTTTGAATATCACTTGTTCATACATTATCTATTTATTTTTATTAAATCTTTCTTTTAAACACAAATTTTTGTGTTTTTTGTAAAGTAAATGATATGTTTATAGGCAGTACATGTATTTTATCTATCTATTTACTTGTTTATTTTTTACTCTTACAACTTTTACTGCTAAACTTAAGTCAAATCTCTTCACAAATCCAAGTGAATGAACTTATTTTTGCAGGTATTCTTTCTTTTTTTACTCCTGTCCTCTCACCTCTTCCCCTTTGGCAACCATCAGACTATGGGTCTGTTTCTGTTTTGTTTATTTATTTATTTTGTTTCTTTAGATTCCACATATAAGTGAGATCACACAGTATTTGTCTTTTTGTTTTCTGACTTATTTCACTTAGCATAATACTCTCTAGGTCCATCCATGTCTTCACAAATGGTAAATTTTATTCTTTTTACTGCTGAATAATATTCCATTGTATGTATATATGTATATATACATACCTATGTGTGTATATGTATATATACACGTATATATGGGTGTGTGTGTATATATATATATACATATATATACTGATGGACATCTAGGTTGTTTCTATATTTTGCCTATTACTAGTAATGCAGTGAACATAGGGGTGCATAGATCTTTTCGAATTAATGTTTTTGTTTTCTTCAGATAAGTACCCAGATGTGAAATTGTTGAATCATATGGCAGTTCTATTTCTAATTTTTTGAGAAAACTCCATGCTGTTTTCTAGAATGGCTGCACAAATTCACAATCCCACTAACAGTGTTTGAGGGCTCCCTTTTCTCCACATCCTCATTAGCACTTGTTATTTGTTGATTCATTGATGATAGCCATTCTACCAGTGAGGTGATATCTCATTGTGGTTTTAATTTGCATTTCACTGATGATTAGTGATGTCCAGCATCTTTTCATATGTCTGTTGGCAATCTATATGTTCTCTTTGGAGAAATGTCTCTTCAGGTTCTATGCCCATTTTTCAAATTGAGCTTTCCTTTTTTCTTTTTGTTCTTAATTTATATGATTTAAAATGTATATATTTTAGATAATTTTAGATATTAACCCCTTATTAGATGTATCATTCAATAGATATTTTCATTTTGTTGGTTTCCTTGCTGTGCAAAAACTTTTTAGCTTGATGTAATCCCATTTGTTTATTTTTTTTCTTTTGTTTCCCTTGCTTGAGAAAATGTATCCAAAACGGTATTTTTTTTTTTTTATCCTCAACCGAGGACATTTTTCCATCTTTTGTTCAGGTAGAGTGGGAGGGAGAGAGAGGAACAGAGAGAGAGAGAAACATCGATGTGAAAGGAACACATCGAGTGGCTGCCACCCACACAACTGACCAGGGCCGGGGACAAACTGCAACCGAGGTACGCGCCCCTAGCGGGAACCGAACCCGGGTCTCTCAGGACCGCAGGCCGACGCTCTAACCGCTGAACCAAACCAGCCAGGGCTTGATATAATCCCATTTGTTTATTATTTTTCTTTTGTTTCTCTTGCTTGAGGAAATGTATCCAAAAAGGTATTGCTGAGAGTGATGTCAAAGAGTTTACTGCCTATATTTTTTTCTAGGAAGTACTCAATTGTGTAACGGTCAACAAACCTACATTAGTGCCAATCCTATAACTATATTTTGAATGTCACTTCTTTATACATTTTTTTAAAGACTAGAAGGACAAACAGTAGATCTTTCTAGTTATTAGGATTAAGAATAGCTTTTCTGTTTTTATTTTTCTTTATAATTTCTAGAATTTACGCCAAGAACATATCTTTAGTACTTTGTTTCTAGGATTTGACTTTAGCATTAGGGATGATGTATGTTTTAAAATAAGAATTTGGGTTAGATCTATTATTTTAAAACCTAGTTGATAGTCAAAATCAGCTAAGGAAGCTTTATACAACGACTATTCAGACTTGGACCAATGTACAGAATCTGATACCTGGATGGGGGAACCCAGCCATTAGTGTTACCCCAAGTAACTAATGGTTGGTGAGATTGGGTGATCTCAGCACTAAATAGTTTTTAGTGTCCATTCTATACATTCTATGGATGTATATACTATAATGGAATATAAAAACATTTGAGAAAAGAAGGAGGTTTTTAACTTGTAAATATTAATTACTCTAAATGATAAAATTAATGAAATTCTTAAATATTGACTAAAAGTCAAATTAGGAGATGACTATTCTCATTAAGAAGAGATTCAATAATGTGAGATTTCTTTAAATAGTGATACTCTGAAGTGTATTTCAATGCACCGGAGGATTCTTCCTATTTTGGGGGAGTCTATCTGAAACCGGAATCACTGAGCCAGGCCCAGCTGGGTTCGTGCAGCAGCTGCAGTCCAGCTGCCAGTGGTAACCATCCCTGAGGAGGAGGAGAAATGCCCTCCAGCGTTTGGGATGAACGGAAATGAAGAGTTGGATGATTAGTAAGTAGTCCATAAAAACTATGTTTGTTGCACTAAATTTTAAACATAATACAAAACATTAAATTTTGGCTAAAAAAAAAGAGAAAATTTATTTTGTGTCAATTAATTAAGTAAATTAAAACACTCTAATAACATGGCTCAAAAAATAAACAAAAAACCCAAAATAAAAGGAAACAGACATTTTGGCTGAATGAGTACAGAGCTGGAGAGTGAGACCCAACAGACTTTGGGTACACATTAGAATTACCTGGACAGCTTACCAGGAACCAATCCAGATCAATTAAGTCAACTTCAAGCCTAAAAGACTCAGCATTAGATTTTTTTTAGTTATTTTTCTTTTATTACTTAATTTATGTTTGTTACAGATGTTTCTCCTTTTTCCCCCAGACACCCTCCTCCCTATCCTGCCCCCTCCCCCCAAGCATTTTTGTCTGTCCATTGGTCACACATACATGCATATAAGTTCTTTGGTTTATCTCATACATAGCCTCCCCCCTCCCCTGCCCCTGAGGTTTATCAGTGTGAAACATACTTTTATCTGTGTCTCTGGGTCTATCTTGTTCATCAGCTTTTATTTTTTTGTTTATTATATTACATAAATAAGTGAGATCATGTGGTATTTATCTTTCTCTGTTTGGCTTATTTTGCTTAGCATAATACTCTCCAGGTCCCTCCATGTTGTCTCAAAAGATAGAAGATCTTTCTTTCTTACAGCTGCATAGTGTTCCATTGTGTATATGTACCACAGCTTTTTTATCCATTCATCTATTCATGGACACTCAGTCTGTTTCCACTTAGTGATTGTAAATAATGCTGCTATAAACATAGGAGTACATATATTCTTTCTGATTGGTTTTTCAGACTTCTTAGGATATATTCCTAGTAGTGGGACCTCTGGGTCAAATGGCAGTTCAATTTTGAATATTTTGAGAAAACATCATATTGCTTTCCATAGTGGCTGCACCAGTCTGCATTCCCACCGGCAGTGCACTAGAGTCCCTTTCTCCACACCCTCACCAGCACTTGGTGTTTGAGGACTTGTTGATGGCGGCCATTCTGACAGGTGTGAGCTGATACCTCATAGTTGTTTTAATTTGTGTCTCTCTGATGATTAGTGACATTGGGCATTTTTTCATATGTCTGTTGGCCATTTGTATGTTTTTTTTTGAGAGATATATATTTAGGTTTTCTGCCTATTTTTCTTTCTTTCTTTCTTTCTTTTCCTTAGCGGGAACCGAATCCGTGTCTCTCCGGTCCGCAGGCCGATGCTCTAACCGCTGAGCCAAACCGGCCAGGGCTCTGCCCATTTTTTAATTGGGTTCTTTGTCTTCCATTTGTTAAGTTATATAAGTACTCAATATATTTTGGAAGTTAACCTCCTATCTGATGTATTGTTGGCAATTATGCTCTCTCATATAGTGGGTTCTCTTTCTATTTTGATGCTTGCTTTTTTTTTTTGCTGTGCAGAGCATTTTAGTTTCATGTAGTCCCATGTGTTAATTTTTTTTTCTTTATTTCTCTTGCCTAAGGTGTTGTATCAGTAAAAACTGTGCTGTGTGTGATGTCTGAAATTTTGTTGCCTACATTTTCTTCTAGGGTTATTATGGATTCATGAGTCACAATAAGTCTTTTATCCATTTTGAGTTTATTCTTGTGTAGGGTGTAAGTTGGTGGTCTACTTTCATTTTTTTGCATGTACCAGTCCAATTTTCCCAACACCATTTATTAAAGAGGCTGTCTTTACTTCATTGTATTGTATAACATTTGACACCTTTGTCAAATATTAATTGAGCATAATGTCTTGGGTCAATTTCTGGGTTCTCTGTTCTGTTCCATTGATCTATATGCCTGTTCTTGTGCCAGTACCAGGTTGTTTTGATTACAATGGCTTTGTAGTATAACCTGATATCTGGTATTGTGATTTCTCCTACTTTGTTCTTCTTCTTCAAGATTCGGCTATTCAGGGTCTTCTTTTTTTATCCTCACCAGAGGACATTTTTCCATTTTTTGTTCTGATAGAGTGTGGGGTGGGGGGAGAGAGAAACATCAATGTGAAAGGGACACATTGAGTGGCTGCCATCCACACAACCCAACCAGGGCCAGGTTCAAACTGCAACCGAGGTACACGCCCTTAGCAAAAACTGAATCCGGGTTTCTCTGGACCACAGGCTAATGCTCTAACTACTGATCAAAACTGTCCAGAACTTGGGGTCTTTTTTGATTCCATATAAACTTTTGAAATTTTTGTTCTAGTTCTGTGAAAAATGTCATTGGTATTGTAATGGGGATTGCATTGAATCTATAGATTGCTTTGGGTAGTATGGACATTTTAATATTAATTCTTCCAATCCATGAAAAAGGTATGTGCTTCCACTTTTTTATATCTTCCACTATTTCTTTATTCAATGTCCTACAGTTTTTTACAAATAGGTCCTTTACTTCTTTGGTTAAGTTTATTCCTAGGTATCTTAATTTTTTTGCCACAATGGTCAATGGGATTTTTTTAGTTACACTTTCTGTGACTTCATTATTGGTGTATAAGAATGCCATTGATTCCTTGACTTTAATTTTGTATCCTGCTACCTTGCCAAAATTGTTTATTAAATTTAGTAGAATTTAGATGGAGTCTTTAGGGTTTTCTATGCACAATATCATGTCATCTGCAAATAATGACAGTTTCACTTCCTCCTTTCCAATTTGGATCCCTTTCATTTTATTTTTCCATGTCTAATTGCTGTGACTAAGACTAGTACTATGTTAAAGAAGAGTGGTGAAAGTGAGCATCCCTGTCTTGTATTGTTATTAAGGAAAATGCTTTTAGTTTTTGCCCATTGAGTATGATGTTGGCTGTAGTTTTTTCATATATGGCCTTTATTGTGTCAAAATATGATCCATTTATTTCCATATTGCTGAGAGTTTTTATCAGCAATGGATTTTGCCAAATGCTTTTTTTAGCATCTATTGGTATGATCACATGGCTTTTCTCTTTCATTTTGTTTATGTGGTGTATCACATTTATTGCTTTGTGAATATTGTACCAGCATTGCATCCCTGTGATGAATCCCACTTTCTCATGGTGAATAATTTTTTTTTAATATATTGCTGGATCCGCTTTGCTGGTATTTTGTTAAGGTTCTTGGCATCTGTGTTCATCAGGGATATTGGCCTGTAGTTTTCTTTCTTTGTAGTGTCTTTATCTGGTTTTGGAATGAGAATTATGCTGGCCTCATCAAACAAATTTGGAAGTCTTCCTTCTTGAATTTTTTAGACTAGTTTGAGGAGAATGGGTGTTAGTTCTTCTTTGAATGTTTGGTAAAACTTCCCCATGAAACTGCCGGGCCCGGGCTCTTGTTTTCTGGAAGTTTCTTGATTACATCTTCAATTTTCTTAGTTGTTATTGGTCTGTTTAAGATTTCTAATTTTTCCTAGTTCAATGTTGGAAGACTATGTGATTCTAGAAATTTTTCCATTTTACCTAGAGTGTCCAATTTGTTGGCGTATAATTTTTCAAAGTATTTTGTAATGATCCTTTGTATTTCTGTGGTGTCAGTTGTTACTTCTCTTTCATTTTGATTTTGTTTATTTGGGTTCTCTTTTTTTATTCTTGGTGAATCTGGCTAGGAGTTCATTAATCTTGTTTATCTTTTCAAAGAACCAACTCTTTGTTTCCTTGATCTTTTGAATTGTTTTTTTAGTCTCTATGTTGCTTATTTCTACTCTGATATTTACTATTTCTTTACTTCTACTTGCTCTGGGTTTTTATTTTTGTTTGTTTTCTAGTTCTTTCATTTGTGAGACTAGATAGTCAATTAGACATTTTTCTTGTTTCTTGAGGTAGGCCTGTAGTGCTATGAACTTCCCTCTTAGGATGGCTTCGCTGTGTACCATAGAATTTGTGTTGTTGCATGTTCATTTGCATTGGTTTCCAAGAAGGTTTTAATTTTTTTCTTGTTCTCCTTGGTAACCCATTCATTGTTTAATAACATACTATTAGCCTTCATGTGTTTAAATGTTTTCATGCATTTTTATTGTATTTGATTTTTAGTTTTATGCCAGTGTGATCTGAGAAGATGCTTGATATAATTTTAATCTTCTTGAACTTATAGAAACTTAGTCTTTGTCCTACCATGAGGTCTATCTTTGAGAATGTCCCATGTGCACTTGAGAAGAATGTGAATTCTGCACTTTTGGGATATAATTCTCTCTAGATATCTATTAAATCCATTTGATGTAGTGCATCATTACAGTCTCTGTTTCCTTGTTAAGTTTTTGTCTAGAGCACCTATCTAGTGATGTTAGGGGGGTGTTGAAGTTTCCTGCTATGATTGTATTGCTGTTGATTTCTCTTTTAACGTTCTCCAGAAGTTTTTAAATGTATTTTGGTACTCCAATATTGTGTGCATATATGTTTACCAAGATTATATCTTCCTGTTGGATAGATTCTTTCAAAATTAGGTATTGGCCTTCCTTTTCTTAACTTATGACATTCATTTTGAAGTCCATTTTATCTGATATGAGTATTGCTATCCCAGGTTTTTTTTTTGGTTTACTTGGAAAAGTTTTTTCCATCCCTTCACTTTCAACCTATGTGAAACTTTTGTTGTGAGGTGGGTCTCTTGTAAACAACATATATATGAGTAATGTTTTCTCATCCATTCAGCTACTCTGTATCTTTTGATTGGAGTGTTTAATCCTCTTACATTCAAGGTTATTATTGATATGTACTTATTTATTGCCATTTTTGTTGATTGTAGTTATATATTTTTTCCTATTTCTTCTACTAATTACAGCAGTCCTTTTAGCATTTCTTGCAGTGCTGGTTTGGTGCTAATATATTCACTTAGACTCTTTTTTTTTTTTTTTTTTTGTTCTGGGAAGCTCTTTATTTGACTATCTATTTTGAATGATAGCCTTGCTGGACAGAGTAGTCTTGGAGTCAGATACTTGTTTTTCATTACCTTGATTACTTCATGCCATTTCCTTCTAGCCAGTAGTGTTTCTGTTGAGAAGTCACATTATACCCTTATGGGGTTTTCTTTGTAGGTAACCTGTTGCTTATCTCTTGGTGCCTTTATGATTCTCTCTTTGTCTTTAATTTTTTCCATTTTGATTGTTACGTGTCTTTGAGTGGCCTGTTTCGGTTCTTTTTACTTGGGGCTCTCTGCACTTCTTGTATTTGTATGCCTTTTTCTTTCACCAAGTTAGAGAAGTTTTCTGTCACTATTTCTTCAAATATATTATTTAACCCTTGCTCATTTTCTTCTTCTTTTGGAATGCCTATGATGCAGATGTTACATTTCATATTGTCCCACAGTTCTCTTATGCTGTCTTCCTGGTTTTTAATTTTTTTTCTTTTTGGTTCTCTGATTGGGCAATTTTTTTCTACCCTGTCTTCTAATTCACTGATCTGATCCTCAGCTTCTTCTACTCTGCTGAGTATTCCTTCCAATGTGTTCTTTATTTCTGCTATGTCATTCTTTATTTCCAATCAGTTGGTTTTCAATATTTCTTTATCTTTACTTATGCCATTGACCTTCCTCATGATTATTACTCTGATCTCTCTGTCTGGTATCTTGTTTAATTCTATGTCACTTGTTTCTTCTTCTGCAGAATTATCTTGTTTTTTTGTTTTTTGTTTTTGGAATTTGTTTCTTTGTTTCACCATTTTGGCTGTCTCAGTGGCTTTTGGAGCCTGCCAAATTTTTCCTGTGTGTGTTGGTGTTCTGCTGGTGTGGCTCCCTCTACTGAGTTTGCATGAGTGTGGGAGGACCCAAGTTAAACACCACTGTCAAATCTTACTTTCCTGGGTAGAATTGCAAGCCCAGGAAAGGTTCAGTTATCCTCTAGTTTTTTGGCTAGAGGCTATTAGTCTCAGTTACTTGATGAACCTTGAGTTGTAGCTCTTAGCTGGATGAACAAATCCCTCGGGTGTTCAGGGTAAGAGGATTTCCAGAAGGTGTGATAGGTGCTTGATGGCCATTAATGAGCCTCAATTTGCATTTCTTTGGCCTGGCTGGGTGGTGTTAAATTCCCGAGGGAGGGGCTATTGTTTCTCCCCAGGGCTTTGAGGCTCTGAGTAAAATGGCCACTGTCCTATGAGGGAGTGATTCAGCACAATACTCCTAGTGCCCTCCAAATCCCAAGTCTCTCCACACATTTCTAGTCCAGTCTGCCTTCCCTCTGCTGGAACCCAAGGTGAGTAGCTATAGCTACTTTAGTGCTCTGTCCTGGCCCTGTGTGTTGTGGAGCCAGCTTGGTATTTTAAACCCAAGGGAGCTACTCACAGCTAAATAGCCTGCCCTCTCATGCCTCTGCAGTTCCTATCAGGCTCAATTTTATGTCCTCTTTCTGACTGTGGTTATATGGGTCCTCTCCAGCTGCTTTTCTGTTGGTTTTTCCCAATGATCTGTCTTTATTTTTGTTGTAATTTTAGTTTGGTACTGGGAGGTGGTCTGTGTAGCTTTCATTCACTCCACTGCCATTTTGGAATCTAAATTTATTTTTTTAAAGTTCCCCAGGTTATATTAGCAGAAAGTCAAAATTGAGAATCTCTCAATTTAAATGTATTTTCAGTTGGATACTGTCCCATATTTTGCTTCCTGATTCCATCTATTTCTAGAGTTCCTCCTCTATCCCTTGGTAGCAGAGTAAAATCTGGGTCTACGGGGTTGGAGTGGGGGCCAAAGGCAACTCCTTGGCATGTGACCTCTGCTGTCAAATGCTCTGTGCTCAGAAGGGCCTCACATTTGGCTTAATGCTCTGGTGCTTTCACCTTGAAATTCCTAATAATTTTATCTTTGAAATTTTTTTTGTAAATAATGTTCAATGGGATAATGGAGCAGGCATAGAAACAGAAGAGATATAAGCATGAGCACAACTTTCTGGTAGACCCAGGATGCATGGGATTAAGTGAGACTCAATGTGAGCACATGTACAACTGCATAATCAAGAGATCATTTTTTCCATTTAAGTTGGAACTTGTTTCAACTTTAGAATGCAGGCAATGGGATTGTAAGTAGCATGAAGTACTAATGAACTCCATTATATCCTTTCTTATTCATGTAACTCCCCTGTAGTAACCATCCATTTACACTGAAAATAATGATTTAGAAGAAAAAAGAATGTTCCTTCCTTCTGTCTTTTCTTATTCACCAGCAAGCCCAAGATTCAGCTGATACACCATGCAGGTATCTAGAAGTGAAATAAAAATAGCTGAGTTACTTTTGTGCAGTGTCTCCAGTGTTCTGGTAGAAATGAAATATATACGCATGTGTGAGCTGCAAAACACAAGCACGCAACTCTGGTGATTCTGCATGCAAGTTAATGGCTTTATTTTTACTCCTTACCTGAAGATATTTTTCTATTTATCTTCAGATAGAGTGGGAGGGAGAGAGAGGGAGAGAAAGGGATAGAGAGAAGCATCCATGTGAGAGGGGCACATTGACTGGTTGCCTCCCACATGACCCCAACCAGGGCTGGGACAAATCACAAGGTCTGAGGGCAAATTCTCTACTACTGAGCCAAACCGGCCAGGGCCAAATTAATGCTTTTATATTTGCATTTAAACCTGGCACTGCACAATATAAAGATGAATGGTAAAATGTATGCTAATTGAAAATTATTATTATTAGTTTTGCTTATCACATTAACTAGTAAACAACATCATGACAAGCAGAGAGTGGGGGACTTCTGGAAAAAAGAACAGTCTTGTATTTCCCCCTGCTTTTTGAACAAAGGACACACATTTTCATTTTTTACCAGGCTCTGAAAATGATGCAGCAGGCACTGGTAGGGGTTGGAGAAAGTCGACCATAAACAGAAGTGCCCCCACCTACTCAGGCTGCACAAGCTCCGAGGAGCCCAACCTGACTTGAGGGGCCACAGGCACAGAGCCCCCAGCAGCTGAGAATTGCTCCTGGTGAAGATTTGACCCAACAAAAGATGCCGGGACTTCACTCCACCACCACAATCCTGCCTGACTGTTTCCAGACAGTCCAGACTGCAGTGAGAGAATGATAATGAGCAGTTCCCTTCTGAGGATGAGCTAAGTATGGGCAGGAAGGGTAGTCATTAGCAGCTCTCTTGTGGATACACTAAGGCCAGCAAAAATGTCTGCAGACAAGTAATTTGACTGGGTGTGTTTTGACAATAAACTCAAACCAGACAGAAGTCAGGTGGACAGGGGAGGGAGAATGTGGAGGGGGAAGCCATGAACATTCCATCAGAAAATAACTAGGTTTCCTCATGCTCATTGCCCCCAGAGATGAGCTGCAAAGAGCAAACATCCTGGGGAGACAGTGTGGGCTGATGGGGAGAGCCCTGGGCAGATCCCAGCTCTCCTGTAGTCAGCTCAGTGACCCCAGGCAATTTCATCAGCCTTGCTGAGCTTCTGTTAGCATCCTTCTGAGACTTCTATAACCTTGAACTTATCCATATGCTTAGGAGGGAGTTATTGGAAGGGAGACCCGAGCATCACCACCACGTTCCTGCCTTACCTCCGATTGGTGGGAGGCCAGGGCACAGCCCTCCGTTTGGGCATAAATGGATGAATGTGCAAATAGGCCAGTCTGACTGCAGAGATGAGCTTTCCCCCAGGCACGGGAAGGAGTGGGCCAGGTGTGAACTGTAGCTCTCCCAGACACCTGCTGTAATTCCTGAAAACCTGAGCTCATTTCATTCTGAGCTCTAGCTGTCTGGACTAATTATCTTCATTTAGCTATCCACAGATTAGCAAGAGTAGTAAGACTTGTTGCTCAGGCATGATAAGGTCAGTCACCAGGGAACTGAAGCATGTAAACTTATTCTTGCCATCACAATTACTGACAGGTGGCATGCAGGTCATTCCTAAGAGCATTCACAGGGGTGTCTGTGCCTTTGGACTTTGCAGAGCACTTGACTTACTGAGGAGCCCAGGGCATCACTTGAGCTTGTGTACTTATTTATTTCTGTAGCTATTATTTTTCTGGCTAGAGATTTGAACCTCATGCACGAGAATTTATCAAATAGTGTTAGCTAAAAACCTGCTATGCACCAGGAAGTGTTTTTTTTTTCAAGACTGGACCATTGAGACATTTGAAATGGTCTCTGTCATAAAGCCATGTTTCTCAATGTTTTCCATAATTGCTCCTTCAAAGAGAAAATTTTAATTTGTGTTCTCTCTAAGAAAAGAAATGAAAACAATTTTGTCAGGTGGGGTTGAGGCTTAGAGGACCACACGTTTGCACTAAGATTTGTCTGTACTCCTCCAGAATCATTTTCATCCCCTTGGGGGCCATGCGGTTCCCACTGAGAAATCAGTGCCCAAACTGAGCCACTGGCAGCAGCTAATCAGGAGATATAAGTGAGGAGGCAGAACGGCATGAGTTCGAAATAACAAAGTTTGAAAGCAGACCCCCCTCTGCTCGACATGGTGTTTCTAGTTCTCAATTTCCTCACTTGTAAAATGGTCTGTTAATGCCTCCTGCCTCACAGTGTCACGTGGGGGATTACCTTAGACAGTGCTTATGGAGCCCTTAGTAAAAGGCCTGGCATTTTCCCATAAATGGTAGTTTGAAACCAAAATCTATATTAGTTGTTTATTGCAACATTGTAAATTGCCAAACTTTGCCGTTTAAAACAGAAAACGTATTATTGTCTCTGGCCGTTTCTGACAGTGAAGAATCCAGGATCAGCTCGGCTGTGTGGTTCTGGCTCGAGGTGTCTCCTGAGGTGCAGTCAACTGAAACAGCCTTGGAGACAGTTTCTAGCTCCGCCACTCCACATTTTACGTGGCATGAGAAACAGCACATCAAAGCCCAGTATAACTTCCATAAAGACCTCGGCGCGGACCTTTTTTATAGTATTACTTATATCTTACTCTGTTTCTGATGACTTGCTGGAGAAAAGTATAAGAAATACCTGTGATTTCTGGAGTGATTGGTTTATTTGTCACTTAAAGATGCTCTACAATATGTAATGATCAGATTCCACTTTTCAGACTGCAGAAAGTAAATGGGGGAAGAGTGTATAATCTCTGTGTACATTAGCTTCAGGTCTGACTCTAACAGATGTCCCTGTCTCCATTTTCCCTTTCCCACTCCCTCTTAGTTTTTCTCTCCTATGTGCTAATAGACTTCCTTAAAACTGTTTAGGAATAAGACAATAGATAAGTTAACAAAACAAAATATACATAAATATACATATATAAGTACATAAAATACAGATGACCTAAGAAGAATATATTTTAAATATATGTTGCTTAAATTAAACAGAAATAAAAACACTGCTACTTGCAATAGAATAAGAATGTGAAATGGGTACATTTTATAAAAGATGAACAAGACTTCTACATTAAAAATGACAAACACTGCTGAGAGAAAATGAAGAAGACATGCATCAGAAGACCTGATGTTGTTAAAATGGTGATGATGCCAAAGCTCATATAAAGACAATGTCAATCAAAATTACATCAGGTATTTTTGGCAGAAATTGACAAGCTGATTTTAATTTTATATTAAAATGTAGAGGAGAATAGCCAAAAGAATTTTGAAAAATAACAAAATTGGAGGACATACACTGCTGGGTTTCAATATTTACTGAAAAATCTTCAGTAATCTAGACAGTGCGGTATCAGTACGAGGGTAAGAACACAGATGGGTGAGACAGAACAGAGCCCTGAAATAGACCCAAATAAAGGCGGCCAATTGATTTTAGTAAAATTCCCAAGGTAATTCACTGGGAAAACATAGTCTCTCCAGTAAGTGGTGCTGGAACAATTTGCTATCCATATACCAATAAATAAATAGATAGATTGATAGATCAATGGACAGAGAGAGAGATAAATGTCAACACTTACAATAAGCACACAAAAATTAACTCAAAATGAAAGAACTAAAATGGAAACTTTAGAAGAAAAAGAATATCTTTGTGAGAAAAATCAAATAAGAAAATGCACTGTTAAGTTGGACTTCAATGTTTAAAACCTTTGCTCTTCAAAAGACATGGTTAAGAAAATAAAAAGGCAAACCACAGGCTTGCTTTTTTAAGTTACATCTGAACACTCAGATGTTGCTGGTAGAAATGTAAAACAGTATAGCTGGCATTGGAAAAACAGTCAGTTTCTCGTAAAGTTAAACATACACTTACCAGTCCACTCAGCAATTCCTCTCCTAGGCATCTACCCAGGAGAAATAAAAATCCATCAAGTCTGGAAGTAGACCCAAATAAAGGCGGCCAATTGATTGTAGTAAAATTACCAAGGTAATTCACTGAGAAAAGATAGTCTCTCCAATAAGTGGATGAGTGTCCATAAATATCCAAATCAGCCTTATTTATAACAGCCTAAAGCTGGAAACAAACAAATGCTCATCAACTGGTGAATGGACGAACAAGGTGAGAGAAGGAATACGTCACTTCCTTGATGTAAGAGTAGGACAAGCCTGATGTGCATTGTACTCCATCTTCCTGAGGTCCTTAGTGAGACAAAGCCCAGTTGTCTGCATAAAAGCTCAAATAAACCGTTTACTCTTAGACTTTGTCTCATGATCTGGGGAAGTTTAGTCCAAAACAGTTTTACTTGGTTGAGAGCTATGATTTTGTTTCAAAGCAATTTTTATCCCATGACTATCCCTAAGGAATATTTGTGGTTGGGATTCTCTAATATCTTTTCTGTTCTTTTCCTGCTTTTATTTGTTATTTTATTTTATTTTTAAATTACAGTTGACATTCAGTATTATTCTATATTAGTGGTTATCCTATAAATCCTATATATAGTGGTTAGACAACCATTCATATACTTTATAAAGTGGTACCCCAGATATTACAAGCACCCACCTGGCCCCATACATAGTTATTACAATATTATTGACTGTATTCCCTATGCTGTACTTACATCCTGTGATTATTTTGAAACTACCAATCTGTACTTCTCTCTCGCTTTACCTTTTTTTTCTATCCTCACCCAAGGACATTCTTTTCCACTTTTTGTTCAGATAGAGTGGGAGGGAGAGAGAGGAAGAAAGAGAGAGAGACATATTGACGTGAAAGGGACACATTAAGAATGGGTATTATCGACATGAAAGGGACACATCGAGAATGGGTATTAGTTGTTCTTTGAATGTTCGGTAAAATTCCCCCGTGAAGCTGTCCGGGCCTGGGCTTTTGTTTGCTGGGAGAGTCTAGATTACATATTCAATTTCTTCTGTAGTTATTGGTCTGTTCAAGTTTCCTATCTCTTCTTGGTTCAGTTTTGGGAGACTATGTGTTTCTAGAAATTGGTCCATTTTGCTTAGATTGTCAAATTTGTTGCCGTATAATTTTTCATAATATTTGTTAACACTCCGTTGTATTTCTGTGGTGTCAGTTTTCTTTATCCTCTTTCATTTCTGATTTTGTGTATTTGGGTTCTCTCTCTTTGTTTCTTGGTGAGTCTAGCTAAGGGTCCATCAATCTTGTTTATCTTTTCAAAGAACCAGCTCTTTGTTTCATTCATCCTTTGAATTGTGTTTTTGGTCTCCATGTCATTTATTTCTGCTCTGATCTTTACTCTTTCCTTCCTTTTACTTGCTCTGGGTTTTTTTTTTTTTTTTTCTGTTTGCTTTCTAGTTCTTTAAGTTGTGAGGTTAGATAGTCTATTAGAAATTTTTCTTGCTTCTTGAGGTAGGCCTGTAGTTCTATGAACTTCCCTCTCAGAACTGCTTTTGCTGCATTCCATAGATTTTGTGTTGTTGTGTGTTCATTTGCATTGGTTTCCAGGAAGTTTTTAATTTCTTCCTCGATCTCCATGATAACCTATTCATTGTTCAATAACATGTTATTAGCCTCCATGTTTTCAAATGTCTTTGCATGTTCTTGTTGTAATTGAGCAATTGATTTCTAGTTTCCTGCCATTGTGATCTGAGAAGATGCTTGATATGATTTCAGTCTTCTTGAACTTGTAGAGACTTAGTTTGTGCCCTAACATGTGGTCTATCTTTGAGAATGTCCCATGTGCACTTGAGAAGAATGTGAATTCTGCAGTTTTGGGGTGAAATTCTCTGTAGATGTCTATTAAATGCATTTCATCTAGTGCTTCATTTGAGTCTGTGTTTCCTTGATAATTTTTTGTCTGTAAGATCTATCCAGTGATGTCAGGGGGGGTGTTGAACTTCCCAGCTATGATTGTATTGCTGTTGATTTCTCCTTTGAAGTCCTCCAGAAGATTTTTAATGTATGTTCATGCTCCTATATTGGGTGCATATATGTTTACCAAGGTTATATCTTCCTGTTGGGTAGATCCTTTCAATATTATGTAGAGGCCTTCTTTGTCTCTAGTTATGGCCTTCATTTTGAAATCTACTTTATCAGATATGAGTATTGCTACCCCAGTTTTTTTGTTTTTCTTTCTGTTTGCTTGAAAATTTTTCTCCATCCCTTCACTTTCAACCTATGTGCGTCTTTTGTTGTGAGGTGGGTCTCTTGTAAACAACATATATGTGAGTCATGCTTTCTTATCCAGTCAGCTACTCTGTATCTTTTTATTGGAGCATTCAAACCATTTACATTTAAGGTGATAATTGATATGTACTTATTGCCATTTTTGAAAAGTGTTGTTCTATTTTTTTTTCCTATTTCTTCTAATAATTACAGCAGTCCTTTTAGCATTTCTTGCAGTACTGGTTTGGTGTTAATATATTCCCTTAGCCTGTTTTTGTCGGGAAATCTCTTTATTTGACCTTCTATTTTGAATGATAGCCTAGCTGGATAGAGTAGTCTTGGATTCAGATCCTTGTTTTTCATGACCTTGATTATTTCATGTCACTCCCTTCTGGCCTGTAGTGTTTCTGTTGAAAAGTGAGCTGAGAGCCTTATAGGGTTTCCTTGTTTAGTAACCTGTTGCTTATCTCTTGATGCCATTAGGATTCTCTCTTTGTCTTTAATTTTTGGCATTTTAATTACTATATGTCTTGGTGTGGGCCTGTTCGGGTTCTTCTTACTTGGGGTTCTCTGTGCTTTTTGGACTCGAATGCCTTCTTCCTTCACCAAGTTAGAAAAGTTTTTTGTCACTATTTCTTCAAATATATTCTCTAACCCTTGCCCATTTTCTTCCTTTTCGGGGACTCCTATGATGCAAAGATTATTACATTTCCAATTGTTCCACAGTTCTCTTAAGCTGTCTTCCTGTTTTTTAATTGATTTTTCCTTTTGGTTTTCTGATTGGTTGATTTTTCCTACCCTTTCTTTAATTCACTGATCTGGTCCTCAGCTTCCTCTACTCTGCTGGTTAATGCTTCCAATGTGTTCTTGATTTCTGCTATGTCATTCTTCATTTTCATTTGGTTGGTTTTCAATGTTTCTATATCTTTACTCATGATGCTGATGTCCTTCTCATGCTGTTGAGCTTTCTCAAGAGCATGGCTCTGAACTCTACCTCAAATAATTTGCTTAGCTGCATTTCATTGATCTCATCTTTGATAGAGTTCTCTTGTTCTTTCATTTGGGATTTGTTTCTTTGTTTCACCATTTTGGCTATCTCAGTGGGTATTGGAGCCTGTGAAATTTTTCCTGTGGGTATTGGTATTCTGCTGTTTGTGGCTCCCTCTACTGGGTTTGGATGAGCCTGGGTGGGCCCATGTTAAACACCACTGTCAAGTCTTACTTTTCTGGGTAGATTTGCAAGCCCAGGAAAGGTTCAGTTATCCTCTAGCTCTTTCCTGGTGGCTAGTAGTTTCAGTTCCTCAACGCCTTGGAATGTATCCCTGGTGTTCTGCATAAGAAGATTTCCAGAGTGTGGGATAGAGGCTGGTTATTAATGAGCCTCAATTTGCATTTTTTTTTTGCCTCACTTGGGAAAGGCTGAATCTCTGTAGGGATGGCTTCCTTTTCCCATAGCTCTGGGAAGAAGCATACTGGCCACCATCCTTTGTGGCCGCAACTCAGCAGAAACTCTGAATGCCCTCCAAATCCCTGGTGTCCCCACAGAGTTCCAGGCCAGTCTGCCCTCCCTCTTCCATAGCCCCCAGGTGAGTGGCTGTGGCTATTTTGACACTCTGTCCTGGCTCTCTGCACTGTGGAGTGGGCTTGGTCTTTATTCCCCAACGGTGCTGCTCACAGCTAAGACTGCTGTTGTTTGTGGGCTGCCAGTCCACCACCCTCTTGCACCTTCTTAGATCCCTGGTTCTATGGTCCTGTCCTGCTGCTTTTCTGTTGTTTTTTTTTTGAGAATTTGTCTTTATTTTAGTTGTAATTCCCATTTGGTCCTGGGAGATCATCTGAGTAGCTTCTATTCACTCTGCCTTCATTTTCATATCCTCTATGCCTATCTTGTGTGCAGCTGGGTCACACAGGCCTTCCTGGTGCCCTGCACCCTGCAGGTCCAGCATGTTCTGAATTGCACAGTCCCTTTGGGGACCCAGCTCTATGCCTATATTATGGGCTGCTGGGTCGCACATGCCTTTCTGGTGCTTCTGCACCCTTCATTTCCCCTGGGTGGGCAACTGGATTGTACCAGTCTCTCATTGACTCTGGCTTCCCACTACTCTTATGAGCTACTAAACTGCATAAGCCTCTGTGGAGCCCCAGGTCCCGTTGCTGGTGCTGGGGATTGCTGCTGCCCCATGGGGCTCAACTCCTGCTGAGTTTTTGCTGTAGTTTTGGGGGGTGGGTCTCAGGTGCTCGTCTGTGCTTTTGTTGCCTGGGAATGGATGTCTGCTCCACAGCATCTGTTGCTGGGGTTATATCTGTATTCTGATCGGGCTGCTTCTATGGGGGATGGTGCTGTGCACTGGTCTGTGTTGACACAGAATGTCCACTGGTTTGATGGTGCCAGGTGCACTGGTGGGATCAGGTTGCTGGGCCCTAGCCATTCCCACTGCCTCCTCCCAGGGAAGACCTGTGATCTTCCAAAATGGTGGGACCTCCCAGTGGTGCAGGGAGAAGTGCCCTGAAGGGCACTTTCCACATAGTAGCCACCTGCTTCTGTCCACAGCACAAGAACTTTTTGCTTTGCAGCTCTGCACTGTTCAGGTTTGGTTGTCCACCTTCACACTCTCACACACTTGCTCACTCTCTCACACACTCACCCTCCCTCCGGTCCTGCCCACTGCTATCTTTTTTTTCTTTATTTCTAGTACTTTTAGATGAAAAGTTATATTGTTAATTTGAGTTTTTTTCCTTGTTTCTTGAGGCAGGCCTGCATTGCTATGAATTTTTCTCTTAGAACTGGTTTAGCTGTATCCCATGGATTTTGGGTTGTCTTATACTCATTTTCCACATATATGCATTTCTTATTTACTGTATGGGCCCTGACATGGAACAAAACTCACAACCTTGGCACATTGAATGATGCGCTAACCAAAAGAGCTACCAGCCCATGGCCCTTGTGTACTTGTTTTTATTTGTCTCAAGTTATCTTTTGATTTCTTTCTTATTGTTTAGTAGCATGTTATGTAGCCTGTATGTGTTTGTGTGATTTCCAGGTTTTTTTTTTTCTTGTAATTGATGTCTAGATTCATACTATTGTGATCAGAGAAGATACTTGAAATGATTTTAGTCTTCTTAAATGTATTAAGGTTAATTAAGGCCTAACATGTGGGCTATCCTCAAAAGTGTTTTATATGCACTTGGAAATATGTATATCCTGCAGGTTTAGGGTGTAATGTTCTGAAAATATCAATTAAATCCACCTGGTCTAATGTTACACTTAAGATTACTGTTTCAATGTTGATTTTTTGTCTGGAATATCTGTCCATTAAAGTCAATTGGGTGTTAAAGTCCCCTACTATGATTGCATTATTATTGATATCTCCCTTTATGTCCATCAATATACTTTAAAAAATATCTAGGTATATCTAGGTGCCTGGCTGGTGTGGCTCAGTGGTTGAGTGTCAACCCATGCACCAAGAGGTCACTGGTTCAATTTCTGGTCAGGGCACATACTCTGGTTGTGAGCCAAATCTCCAGTGGGGGGCATGAAAGAAGCAGTCAATCAATGTCCTCTCTCCTCCATATTTCCCTCTCTTTCTCTCTAAAACCAATAAATAAATAAAAATATCTAGGTGCTCCTAAGTTAGGTAGGTGAATTTTTCCAAGAGTTATTTCCTTTTGTTAAATTTATCCTTTTATCATTATGTAATAACTTTGTTTTTGTTATAGCCTTTGTTTTAAAGTTTATTTTGTCTGATATAAATATTGTTACCTCAGCTTTTTGTTGTTGTTGTTTCCATTTTTATAGAATATTTTTTTTCCATTCCTTTATTTTTAGTCTGTGTGTATCTTTCATTCTGTGGTGGATCTCTCATTAACAGCATATATATGGATCTTGTTTTCTTATCCATTCAGCTACCCTATGTCTTATCCAAGGATATTTTTCCATTGATTTTCAGATAGAGTGGGAGGGAGGAAAGAGAGAGGGGGAGAGAGAGAAACATTGAGAGAGGGAGACACACTGTGACATGTGATAAAGACACAGTGATTGGCTGACTCCCATACAACCCCAACCAGGGCTGGGGATTGAACTGCAATCAAGGTTTGTGCCCTTGACTGGCATCAAACCCATGACTCTTTTGTCCATGGGCCATTACTCCAACTGCTGAGCCAAACCGACCAGGGCACCCCTATGTCTTTTCGTTAGAGTATTTAAACCATTTCTGTTTAAAGTGATTATTGATAGGTACATATTCATTGTCGCTTATTTTTTATATTTTTATTTCTCTCATTTTTTCTTTTTCTTCTTATAGAAGTCTGTTAACATTTTTTGTAATACTGGTTTGTTGGTGACAGACCTCTTTACCTTTTTATTGTCTGAAAAACAATTTCTACTTCAGTTTTAAATGATAGCCTTGTGGGGTAGAGTAGTTTTAGTTGTAGATCCTTATTTTTCATCATTTTGAACATTTTGTACTAATCCTTTTTTACCTGAAATGTTTTTGTTGAGAACAGTCTTATTTATGGGAGCTCAATCTACATCTGCCACTCAAGTAACAGCAGCTCTGTTTCTTTCCTGCAGAGAGAGAGAAACCCTCTCCATAGGTCTTAAAAGATTTCCAAACACTGAAGGGGTCTTGCCTGCTCTTTTCCTGGGCCACACACTTTGCTCCGTATGGGGAGGACTGTAAAAATGGCTTGTACGTTACTACCCATCTCCGCTTTCCTTCTGACAATGTCAATAGTTTCTGCCAGATGGCCACGATATGTTTTACAAGATCACAGGCAGTTTTACCTGCCTGAGTATTTAGATTTAGTATTTATGGTGTTAAGGAGATTAGCTCCTAAATGCTAATGTTAGGCAGACAGCCAAGCTACCCAATCCAATTCCTTGGCATAAGAGCTGCTTCGTAAAGGCATTCTGCTGGGATCCAGAGGCCCCAGACCTGACATTTTCTCCATGTGAAAAGTTGTCCTTGTTCACTGCATTTGTTCATTGAGAAACTAGGTGCCAAATAAAAGCCTGAGCTTAAGCAGCCAGAAGCCTCCTTAGCTTATCACTGGACTTCAAAAATTATAAAGTAGTTTCAGGGTTTGTTTTTATTTGTTATTGTTTATTCTGTTCATTTTTGGCATGCTGAGGTAAAAGTGAGGGTCAAGACACTGGATGTGAAATACGCATCTTCTCACTTCTCTGCTCAAAAAGGTGGGTGCCACCCTGGCTGGTGTGGCTCAGCTGGGTGGGCATAATTCTATGCACTGAAAGGTTCCTGGCTTAATTCCCAGGCAGGGCACATGCCTGGGCTGCAGGCTCATTCTTGGAAATGAGGCGTGCAGATGATCAGCTATAATACCACTTAGGAAAACAGTGCTTTAGGAGGGTTGCAGACAGAATGTTAGGGCCATCCTGAGGCAGGAGAGATGCTGTTGGCTGTGGGTCTTATCAGTATACAGAGAAGAGTCTGGAGTAAAATCTGCAGGAATATCAAGTCCTCACTTCCCTCAGTTCTCTGACTTTGAACTGAATCAGCCTGTGATACTGGATTAAGCTGTCTTAACAAGGCCAGTGAAGAAGCCAATTGGAACTGCAGGTGAGGGTTACTTCCATGATACACCAAAAGTGTGATTTCATTCCCCCTCTAGTAAAATCTAATGGGATTTCTTTTCTGGATCTTGCAGAGAAATGAAGATAATGTGCCTGGCTCCCTCATCTTGGACAGAAGGTGTTGCTCTTCTGTGAGTGTACAGCAATGTTTCCATCTTAAGGACACTGTGCGGGGGCCTAGGGCCTCCTTTGTGCTGGACATCAAGTGTGTGATGACTACGATATAATAGGGAGAGGCTCTGGGCCTCTGGGATGGAGCAAGACATGGTCTCTGGCTTCACAGATCTCATTCCAAGGCCTAGCGTCACTCTTTAAATTATTCAGTAAACATTTGCTGAGTGTCTATTAGGTACCGTCTGGACTGCTGGGAATACATCAGTGAACCAGAAAGTCAAGGCTTTTGTTTGTTTGTTTTATGAGCTTGTGTTTCATTGTGCGAAGGCAGAAAATAAATAAGAAAACTAACAAATAAACACAAAAGGTTAAGTAATGGTGATGACTCTGAAGACAGAGAGCAGGGTAATGGCACAGAGAATGACCTGGAAGGTAGAGACAGGTATGGATTCCTCTGGCTGGTCAGAGAAGGTCCTTTCAGGAAGGGATGTTTCAAGGCAGCCGTGAATGGTGGCCACAGCCTTTGCAGATCAGAAATTCCTTGCAGAGCCTGAGAAATTTGGTTAGTTTTGAATCTGAGTCTTCTTATACCTGAAGTGGAGACAAAGATACCGACCTCACAAGGCTGTTGTAAAAATCAAAATGGGTGGTGTCTGCAAAGCGCTAGGTGCTGTGGCTCCATGACTTGTGTCCTCACTCTCCCTTCCCCCTAAAATGGGACTTTGGGTTCTATCTCCTCAGAGGTGGCTCTGGAGCTACAGGATCTCGGGTGCTCCAAGCCTTCCCTGGGGTTCAGACGCAGCCTCCACAGCCAGAGGTCAGGAATGTGGCTACCATTTGGCACTTCAAGCAGATATTGGAAAATACTCAGACACTTTAAATTCACCTCTCATCCCCTGGAAAAGACAGGATCCAGAATGTTCCAAAATGACCCTCATCTTTTTTTCATGATAGGTGAGTTTACCTGGTGATCCTGGTGAACATCTATTTGTACATATATTTTTAAATTGAAAACAGCTTTTTATTAATGGTTATAAAACATACTGTTTGTAGAAACAGACTCATAAATGCAGATAATAAACTCATGGCTACCAAACAGGAGTGGCAAGGTTGGATGGCTCAGTGAAAAGGTTAAGAATGCTGAGAAGTACAAATCGGTAGTCAAAATAATATGAGATGTACAGTACAGCATAAGGAATGTAGTCTGTGATATTGTAATAACTATGTAATGTGACAGATGGGTACTAGACTTATTGGGGAATCTCTTCATAAATTATATAATGTCTAAAAATAAAAATAAATAAATAAATAAAATATACAGTTTGTGAAATAAATGCCTGGTTTTAACTGCACAGAGTCTCCACAGATAGCTCCTGTTTGCCTCCTTTTTCCAAGAATCATGGCTGAATTTTGTGTTAGGGCAGGAAAGGCCAGCTGTCATTGATGGATGGGGCATTTTTTTAAGGTTGATAAAACCTTGTCCCATTGCCAATAGGACCCTTGATGGAGATCACACATGTTCTTCTCCCAACTCAGTGTGAACACGGTGGACATGTTGGAGTGAAGGTAGGGTGAAGGCAAGGTGAGAAGGACAACCCAGGACAAGTGCATTTCTGATCTTGGCAAGACTGTGACTGTAGAAAAGGAGGAGGCCGAGGCTCTGAGAACCTTTATTATCAGGTAGGATTTCTGGCCCTGAAATATGGGAACACCTGGTTGAGCTGAACTTGATAGTTCTAAAGACAGGTAAGGAAGACAGGACTGTGAGTTCTGGACAAGGACAGGCTGGCCGTAGAAACACGTCTTCAGAAGAGTATAGGATTGTGTTTCTGGACTCCATCATACTACTTGTATTTACCTTCCTGACTCTGCTGCCCACTAGCTGCCTGGCCTTGCTTGGGCAAACTACAGAGAGCTGTGAATCATGCAACACAGAAGACTGGCCTGAATATTGTGCTCAGAGGCTTGCCTGAACCCTAGCCTGGCTTCCCCCTGCAGTGGTCCATGTCCATAAAGGTAACCCCAGCTCCAGTGCTGAGTCTTTGCTCAAGAAAAAGCAATAGAACTATAGAATGGATGTTTTTCCCAATCCACCTTGCCCCACCCATTCTAGTAACTCTGCACTTACCGCCTTCTGTCTTTTATCATTTCCTGATAGCCACCAGTGCCATTTTGGTCCCCTCCCCGCCCCTGCTTTTTTTTTTCTTATCTCCCCATTGTCTCTTTTTGGTTTCTCAGATGCTCTCCCTTTAAAAGCTCACTCACCTTTGTCTTAGTTGGAGTTGAGCTCCGTTTACTCTGGAGTCTCTCCCCCTGACTACGGTAATCTGACTAAGATCTGTCTTGCCACATTTAACAAGTGTTAGGTGCTGTTTTTATTTTGATTTTGCTTAACACTACTGAATGGGTTCTCTCATGTGAGGACTGGAGATCATTAAAGCTTATACATCATAATAAAAAATAAATTCAAATACAATGTGCATAGTGGTATCTGTTCATGGTGTAATCATTACTGAATACACATTAGCTGTAATTATTGTTGTGGCTGTTGTTCCAGCAAGGGCAGGCATCTGGACTGGGAGATGACGGCATGATGTACTTGAGTGTTGTTGGGTCACTTATTAAACCTAGCCCAGAAAAGCCCTGAGGATACTGGTCTGTGGCTGGTAAGGTACCTGAATGTGCAGAGAAGAGCATGGAGGGTCTTTGCCTCATGCAGTGTGCTCTGTGCTGAGCTAGTTGCCTATGCTGCTGTTCCTCAGGAAAACATGCTCTCTGCAGCTCACTGTGACAACACAGAGGAAAGACAGCAGCCGAGGGATGAAGTGATTGCATCTTATATCTGTACCTAGAGGTCAAATGTTCCTACCACTCTTCAGAAGAAACTCTAGTTCACTGACTCAACACTTAAATTATTTGCAATTAGGGATGAAAGCTTTTTTCTCCCTTAATTGCCCAATCTCTAAAGTATGACATGAAAACTTGGCTAGCCCAGGGAACAGTGACTGCTTCCCAATAATGAATGACCCTGGGGTAACAGAGTTGGTGTCTTCAAACCCTGGGGGACTGAGCTTTAGCAGATGCAATAAATGGCCCTCCCCAGACCTTACCAGGGCTAGCAGAGTAATAAAAGGGAAAGGATTTCCTTTCATCATCCAGAAGACCCATAGGAAACCCTAGGTCCCTTTCTCCTGAAAGCTTAAGGAAGAATTAGAAAGATGGAATTTATGCATGTAATTTGTGAAAGGATAGGTAGGTGACTTCTACTCAGTAAGCCAGAAAATCAGAAAAAGCATCATATGAGGGCCTTGAGGTCCCTGCTCCTTTATCAGGATGAGATGTGTAAAGAACAGTCTAAACAGAAGAATTCTAGAGGGGTTTCTATTTAAAAATCATGAGCCTTCTCTCTTAATTCCTGTCTGTCCCTAAAGGAGTGGTTTCCAAAGTGTGGTCACAGGACCAGAGGCATTAAAATCACTGGGAACTTGTTAGAAATGCAAATACTAATCTCCCTACTGCCACCTCCACCACCACCCAGAGCTACTAAATCAACAAGTCTGGGGTTGAGGTCTAGTGATCTGTATTTTAAAAAATATTCTATGGTTATAAAATGGTATGTCATTAGGGTTTTGATTTACATTTTACCAATGGTTAATAATGTTGAGCAGCTTTCCATGTGTTTATTGACCATCTGTGTATCTCCTTTGAAGAACTGTCTAATCAGATGGTTTGCCCATTAGAGGGGGAAAAAGTGAGGTGATGCTGCTGCTCACCCAAGTTTGACAGCAAGTGCTAAGATATGAGCTTCCATTTATGTGACCTCTTTCTTCTCCATGACTGATGGCTAAATTGTCCAAAAACAATCAGTCTTAAGCCCCTTTCAATGAAACAATAAGATGTGTTCTTGTTAAAACAGAGGTCCTAGAAATGTTCTCAGTGGGAGTAGAGAATCCCTTTCCCCACTTGGAACTGGGAGATAGCCTTACAATATTCCAAGAAAAGGAATTTTCAGAGACTTGCATGAGATAATGAGTGATTTTTATTTGCAGTGATCCCTGGTGTTGCTATGTCAGCAGACAAAGGCATCTTTCTGACATGGCTGGGAAACAAGCAAGTCCAAGGCCCTGAGGAGAAGGAATAACTTTGAGGGCACCCAGCCCACCAGAAGCAGCATATCTCCACTGGGAACAGGACACGTCATATCAAGGTTTCAGCTTGATGTTGACAGATCCCTCCGAACTTCATCCTCTGGGACTAATGCAGAAAGAACCAGTTTAAGCAGATTATATAAAAGGGCTGGTGGAGGCCTGACATGGTTGACTTGTGAATTAGAAGTGTGACAGGAACCTTTCACAGACACCAGAGAGGTGTTACAGGACAGCAGCCCCCTGAGTCAGAGGGGGAGGACTGTCCCCACCTCAGTTCTTGTCCTCTCATATAAATGAATTTGAAAACTCAAGATGATTTTGTTGTGATAAAGCCAATTTATTAAAGCAATTAAAACATGCATATTTATTAAAGGGTCAAGAAGATGTATATATCTGGCTTATGAAGCACAGACGGGCTCTCAGCTAATCTGAAGAGTGAGTTAAGTGGGGCTTTGAGGTGTTATATGCCCTCCTGTTCATATAGGTTTCAAAATTCCTCTGCTGAATATCTAGGTACAGATTCATTCTCAACATCCCTTTTCACTTTGTTGTGGCCTTCCCAGAATTCCTAAGAAGCACCTGGCAATTTTATCTTGCTAAGCCTTGAGACTGCTGGCTTTTTTGCTTAGGGAAAAAAAAAAAAAAGCAAAACTGCCCTTTTTTTCCTTTCCCCTTCCCCCAAACCACTGATTTCTTTATTTAGCTGGTGAGAAAAACTCCCCTCTTTTCTCCCCTTTCCCTGCATTCTTTAGTGGAGAGTCAGTTAACCATTTGCTCTCAAGCATCCTTGGTAGGAGGAAGATAATGGTTTGTTATTTACAGATGACTGCAAATAGCCCACACTGCTTGTCCTTATTTTAACTTTCTTGTCTCAGTTTCCCTATTCCTCCTGCCTTGACATTTTCCTAGCTTTTCACTGCCCTGAAACAGAAACATCCAAGAAACAGCTGGAAAAATATTCACTGTGATATGGAAAGAGGCGGCTCCATTTTACAGAAGAAAAACTGAAGGAGAAAGAATGCAGAAATCCCCATCACTTGTGGGGTTGCACAGCCCTTGCTGACAGGTACCCCACTGCCTCAACCCTGCACATGATCAGAAAGCACAGTCCATGGAAACAACTCTCGTTCCCAAGGGCTACCCGGAGATTCCTTGTAGGAACTAAAAATTTGAGAAATGGGGAGATATTCACATTATCATACCTACAGTAATAGCTCTGCACCTACATCACACTGGTGTTTTATCTTCTCTGCTTTTCAGATGGGGAGCAGGAGGTGAGGTGGAAGCTGGAAGCAGGAAGGGAGTAGGAGAAAAGGAAGAGGAAGAAAAAGACTTTCCTGGGAGTCTGCGCTGTGCTGGTGCTTTGTAGAGTCCTCCCAGCTGAACCGTGATTACATACAACTGCTGTTTTGGATCTATTCAGGGAGGCGCACATTTAGGCTGTTGGAAGGGGTTCCTTGACCTTCCCTGCAGGCTGTGGTGCCCTGAGCCCTCAGAGGCCCGTCACAGTCATGTTGCCCCTACAGATCTACACACAATTAAATTCACCCGGGCACACACCGAAACTGTTTTCCACCAAATCTTTTAAGATCAAGTTCACATGTAAATGGTCACTGCTGAGTTCCTGCATACTTTGCTCCAACATTTACAATAAGTTCCTTACAAATTAACTTTATCCATTTTTTCTTCTTTAATAGAGAAGTGCATATTTCTTTGTGAGGTGATACTATAAATGCCCATTAAGGGAACACAGCAACTTGGAAACAGTAAAGCTGGACAGCAGGCACAGCTCACAAGTGGTCAGTACACCCAAAGAGAGCCTGGCTGGGGGGCAGGTGGAGAAGGGCCTGCTCATGCCTTTTGACCCAGGGTCCGCGGTGGGGGATGAGCAAGGTAAGTTTGAAAAGTAGGGTGGAAAATGTAATGGGAGCTGGCACCATTCCAAAAGGCGTGGCCCCGCCCAGATAACACTAGTGGTTGCACCTGAGGGGGAAGGTGTACATCCCTCTGCGCAAAGGCAGGAAGCTGCTGAGAGAAATTCATCGGAACCTTAGTCTCGATGGCTTTTATTCTCTTCTTTTGGATTATTTCTATTTGTTTCTTATACTTTATTTATTTAATTTATTTTTTTAATAGAGAAAATTAGAAAGCAAATCGGGTCTGCTTCTGTAAAATGGGAAGCTTCCCTCCAGCAATCAAGGAGCACAAAGCAGAGCATCAGAGGTCCTGGTTTGAAAACTGCTGAGCAGAGGAAGAGCCATAGAACATTTCGGGTCCCCTCTCCTCTCTGAAGGCGACACAGAGGAAATGCAATGGCTTATTCCATGCCCCTCCGAGATCCAGGGCCACAGCAGCAGCATACTGGGGCTGTCCTGGTTTTCAGAAGGAAGAAGCTGAGAGTGCCAGCTCCCCACCCCCCATTCCCAGGGGACTGCAGAATGAAGCACCAAGAACTTGCACAAAAGTGTTTACCGTTTTATTCAGTGGTTAGTAAGAATCTATCAAATTGGGCTTGAATGCTACTTGGGGACTATTGCAGGTATTTTTAAGTTAAATGCCTTCACTGACACTCCGTGGGAGGACATACTTCTCCTATCTGTAACTATGAGCCAGGCTTCAGCATGGCTGTCTCCATGGTGCTCCGGGTGGCCAGCCACAGTCCCCAGCATCCTGCTTGGCTCTGCTTCTCCAGTGACAGGACTGCCTCTGTGTGGTGCCCAGCACTCCCGCAGTGGCCCCCCCAGTCTGGCTGGGTGTGCTACAGGACAGCTGGCCCCAGGTCCCTGCCGCCCAGCTCTGGGAACTTAGCAGGCCCTCCTGAGGCTGAGCCAACAAACTGGTCTCAATACAAAGCTCCAGTTAACCCTTTCCTTAAATATCTTTCTTGTAAAGCTGGTTTTATCTGGATACATGCTCACTTCTTGGCTGGGCATGGAGTCCCTTTGTCACCACAAAAGGCAAATGTGTCAACTTGAACTGGGTTGAGAGGTCACGGCACCCAGCACTCCCTTAGAGGAGGGCAGGGGCCCAGCTAACATTGAGTCACTGGATTAGCTGTACCTGCCCCTTTATACTCCTATCAAGGGAAGTCCTAAACAAAGTCACAGCAAGCCCCTCTGCAGTCTCTTGTACACACTAGACACACTATGTGTTGGGGTCGTTTAGGAGAATGCTCTTGTCCCACATGCACCGATTCAGTAAAGAGACAACAAACTGCAGTGTGGAGCAGAGTCCCAGGTGAACTGGTGGGAGGGAGAGACGCCCGGTACACAACCTTCCTGGTAGATCAGAGGTGACAGACTTCAGTTCTTCTATGGAGGCGCCCCACTCCCTCTCATACTTGTGTCCAGGTGCACCACGAGCCAGTGTAACAGACACGGGCTAGATCAGCACACCTTTGATCCAGACCTGATGTTTGCTGCTCCCACAACTCCTGTTCCAATCTCTACCGGCCTATAGCCTACTTGTTATGTTATGTGATGGCCACTTTATGTAATTACCCTCTCCCTCCCTAGCCAGTTGATGGGAATCAGTAACTGGGCTTCATTACCTTTGTATTCCCTGCAGTGCACAACCCCCCAGCTAGCACACAACAGGTGTTCAAGCAAGGGCCCAGAGTATTGATAGACTGGCTCAATTGTACATGCATAATTATATCTATAATTACATCCCCACCAGGAGCAGCCCCTTCCTGTCTGTTAACTCAACACACAGCACAACACAATTGCAATTTGAGATTTGTGCCTGTAAGAGCAATTTATAGACTGTAAAACTCCAGGGTTTGGGATAGTATTTCTCACCCCCTTGCAGCACAGCAGAAGCCCAGATAAAGGAGAGCTTCAGCTTGATCGGTTGTCCCAAATGTAAACAAATATACACTTACTTCTTGGAGCTCTTGCTCTCTGAGTGTACAAAATTCTTCTCTGAGTCGCTTTTCCAATTTCCTTTCTAAGCTACTAAGGACTAGTTGGGAAGCAAGTGAGGAGGGAGTGGGATGGGGGTAGGGGGCTCAGGGAGAGCAGTAGGTGGGCATCAGTGGGCAATGAGAGAGGCTCCCCTGCATCCCAAGGCATGTTTTCATTCATAGCATCAATATAATGGTACTTGGGGTTTTTCTGCAGGGGGTTGGGGACAGCCGGGACTTCCCAGCATCCAAGTCCCTTTTATAAGATGAGCCTCAAAGCTGAGAAAGCCGGAAGCAATCCAAACACTAGAGTTTCCAAGTTCATGGCAGCAAGTGGATTGTGCTGTTCAGGTATTGGGCTACCTGTGCCCTCCAAGGATTCCGGCCAGAAGCCAGAGACACAAACATGCAGGGAGCACAAGGCATTCAGTCCAGCAGCAAGAGCCACTATTTAGGTCTAGACACAACCAAGTTGGGAAGTACATGAAGTGTCAGGGGCCAGCTCACAAGGTCCCCCAAAGGTGTGCTGTGACTCTGTCACTCTAACTGGCCTCTCCGGCCTCCCGCAGCACCCATGCTTTTCCAGCTCGGTTCTTCCTAGTTTTCCACCCTTCCCTTGGTTGCCTAGAGTACTATGGAGATGACCGAAGTGTTTAAACAGAGCTCTAGAAAATCCTCAGGGATGCAACAGAATACACCAGAGATGGACGCCGCAACCTAGGGAGCAGGCTCAGCCGACCTGAGGGGCGCTCAGGAGGTACAGCCTGCCTTTTAACCTTCCAGCATGCCCTCTTCTTAGCTCTGGATTGAGTACCACCCTCCACTTAAAATGAGAAGCCTCCTGCAATGAGGTCAGCCTTTCCCTTTGGAGGAAAATCTCTGTCGCCACCTCGAGGTGCATCCTTTAGAAATGAAATTTTGAGTCTAAAGGTATCTGCTTTTAGAAAGCTTTGGATGTATGATCCTGAATTCTCCTCCAGAGGAGCACCAATTCACCAGTGTACCTGCTACTACACAGACCAAAGGGCCCTGTCTCTCAATCCCGGCTAACACTAGGTTCCTTCTTTGTTTTTTGTTTTTGTTTTTTTAAGTATTTGTCAGTTTTACGGGTGTAACATAGTATGTTGTTACTGTATTAATTTGTACTTTTTTATTACACATGAAGTTAACATTTTAAAAATGATAGTTGTCAATTGTCTGTTTAGATCCTTGCTCCATTTTTTCCACCTGTTTTTTAAGTTTTGTCTTATTTATTAAAAATGTAACTTATCAATAAATTTTTTCTGCCATTTTTGTCAGAACATTTTTCCCCCAGCTTGTCATTTTTTTTTGGTAAATTTTAATTCTTTTTTACTTTGTCCATAGTCTGATATCCCTAAGAGGATCACATTCCTCTCTTTCCTGTATTAGGATGAAAAACTGAGCATGTCCATTTCTCTCCTTGCTCACTGATTGAGTTGAGTAATATCATATAGAGCTTTAGGCCCAGGTAATCATTATTACATTATTTTTATATTAAATATCTTTTATTTATTGAGTAACATTTTCACATCTACATTACGTTTTATGAAAAACATATAGATAAAACACTCAGCACAGCACCTGGCACATAGTAAACACTAAAGAAATTTTGGCTTTAAAATTATTATTTCCACAAATATTTTGAATTATTCCATGTTTAGTTGTTTTCATGTTCACTACCAGTTCCTTCATACAGAATTTCCCAAGTCCTTAATTTTGTTCCAATTTCACATGGAATACGTTTTCAAGTAATAGTTCTCAAGAAATATGTGCTGGGAATATCTTGTTTAAGTCTTTGGATATCTGGCAATATTTCTATTGCACGCATATACTAAATAAAAATGGCAGAACTTACTATTGCTTAATTACAATAGTTTTGCCTCAGACTGGTCTGTTTTTTATACCCCCTTTTTTTTCTTTATTGACTTTTAGAGAGAGATGGGAAAAGAGGAGAGATAGAAACATCGATGGGAGAGAACATCAATTGGCCGCCTCCTGCATGCCCCAGCACTGGGGATTTGGCCCATAACCATGGCATGTACCCTGACCAGGAATTAAACCTGCAACCTCTTGGTACATGGGTTGATGCTCAACCACTGAGTCACACCAGCCTGGTGATCCCCTTATTTTTGGCTGTTTGGAAAGTCACAGAAGAAATCTAAAAACCATTAGATATATTATTTCTGAGTTTGATTTGCCCAATAATTATTCATAGGATAGTTATAGGATTTTTCTTTGTCTTATAAGGAAAAGTTTTCCTTCGGTGAGTGTTTCTAGGTGCTGGGTTTCTTAAACATTTTTCTTCAATAATGTGATAAAATCTTTCAATCTGCAGAACTTTTGTAGAAACATAAAAATAAAATATGTATGTGCATTTAATTATTCTATTGTATTTGTTTTATTCTTTAGAAACATATTTGATTCTTCAGTTCTGACCTCTGCTGTCCATCTTCAGTAGATGTTTCCCATCATTTTCCCACGCTCAGCACGTCATGGTTTGCTCCACCTCAGTGTCACTTTAGCTGTACATCATCCCTGTGGATCTTACTTCTGCAACTGAACTTTTGCTTTCCTTGCCGTTTTTCCTTAGTTCAGTCATCTTTGAAATTTCATCGTGCCTTTTCATCCTAGACAATTGTCTCCTTAAGATTTCTCATTTCTGTTTGAGGCTATGCAATCTTGTACTCTGTTAAGGATGCCACGTAGTTACCAGAAACATTGTTTCTGGATGCTGGGGAAGATCATTTTCAGGGTTCTGCTCCTCAGGGACTTAAGTAGGGTGAGATGTATCTAGACAAGTGGATTGATCAGGGTTCCACGTAGGTCCCATCTCTTTTCTAGAACATCTTAATAAACATCCTCCAGCCCAATGCTCACCCCTAGAAGGTGCCCATATGGGGCCAGCTCTATGCACTGAGGTGGACAGATCTCCTACACCTTCTCCATAATGCATAATCTCTGACTCATTGTATGATACACTGAATCTATGGAGTACATGAAGGATACCAAACATTCATTATGAACAAGAACACAACACTGCTCTCCTCCTATCTTTTATGCAGACATTCATGCCTTGTTTAAAAGGGTTACACCTCTGAAGATGCAATTTGACATCATCAACCAGCAACCTGTACCAACTGATTATTTACAGGGAATTGCCATATCTTTATGAATATGAAGATAGACGAAGAAGGAGAAATGAGGTTGTGCTACCTCGGAAAAGAAGCATACACCATAGGAAAATCTGCTGGGTTTCTGTCTCGGTGTGGAAGCAGAATAGCATAGTAGTGAAGAGCAGGCTCTGAAGTCAAAGGCTCAGAATTCCAACCTAAGATGGATAACTTGTCCAAAATCATCACACAACTACTGAGTGACCTTGGGCAGTTACCTGACCTGCTCATGACTTAGTTTTCTTATTGGCAAAATGGGGGTTGGGGAGATGGAGACAACAATAGGACCTCTTACTGGGGTGATAAAAACATTCTAGGATTGATTTATAAAGATGGATGCACAATAAAACATGAAATTGTGCATTTGAAATGGGTGAATTTGATAACATATATTACACACCTCAATAAAACTGTTTTTGAAATAAGTAAATAGTCCTTGTGATTACATGCCAACACTGCCAATAGGTTGATTTTATGTCTAGTTTTGCTGTTTTTCCTTAGTTCAGTCATCTTTGAAATTGATTTTTACTTAAACATTTTTTTCTTTATTGATTTTAGAGAGAGGGGAAGGGGAAGAAAAGAGATAGAAACATCGATGAGAGAGAACATCGATTAGTCACCTCCTGCATGCCCCCTACTGGGGATGGGGCCCACAACCTGGGCATGTGCCCTGACTGGGAATCGAACTGGTAACCTCTTGGAGCATGAGTCGATGCTCAAACACTCAGCCACACCAGCTGGATGTATTTTTGAATGCTTTTAGATTTCTTCCCTGAGTTCTGAGCCTCTTGAATATCTGTTACTCACTTTGATAGCAAAAGGATCGAGGGTCTGAAAACAATGTTGTAGAATATCCTTTGTGCTCCCCAATTCTCCTGTTCCTCATTTTTTAGACATTTTATAGTTACCAGAGTTTACAGACATTTTATTTTCCTTTATCTACTCAGTGCTCAGAAGCTCAGATGACCTGGATTCACTTCCCAGTTCTGACACAAATTCGTTGGGAAATTTAGGTATCTTTCCTTCTCTGGGCACAGATTATTCCTCATTGGCCCCAAAAAGGGAAGTGAGCTAAATGATCTCTACTTTTTCTTCTTGTCCATAAGAACACGATGATCTTTTTTTTATCTTTTCCAAATTCTCTGACTGATTAGAAGTTTAGGGAATGTTTTAGCCCCCATTCCAAGGCAACGACCCAGTGCACTGGGCTAGGGCAGTGGACTGTCCTATATCCCTATGCTGTGCCGGCCAAAGTCGCCTCCAACCAAAGATTACTCCATCTCCTCAAAATAGACATTGAAAATGGAGAACAACTGGGTATTAAAAAAATTCAAAACTGGGTCCACCATTTCTGATTTGAGAAATCTTGAGCAAGTTACTTAGCTTCTTTCAACTTCAATTTTCTTAGTCTTTAAATGGGGTTAATAACCCCTATCTTTCAATGTTTGTATAAAAATTTTAAAACATACCATTAAGAGCAGTTAGCATATCCTAGGAACTTAAGGAGCCTTGAGTAGAAGAACCAACGAGGCTTTGACGAATCACACGGCTTCTCCTGGGTCAGCTGTGGTGGCGAGTTCCCCCGAGCTGGACAGAGTCCTGAAGCGGGAGTGTAATTAGGCTAATTGAACCGAGACCCCTTTCTTCTTTGCTCTTCTGTTTTTCTGTTGGCTCTAAAAGAGAGAAACAAGTTAATGAAAAACAAACATTTTCTAGTGAACTTTTCTCAAACAGCTGAGGGTTGTTGCAAGGTTGAGAAAGAAAACAACTTTGACTCAGTGCGATAGGTCAGGAATTAAAAGAAGCAAAACACTCTCCTGTCAGGAGCGGTCCCTGGGAAGCTCTGAGTGACAGTGTGGAGAAATAGAAAGTGTCCGGGGAGAAGTGAGACAAGTCCTCTCAAAGCCAGGGCTCCGCTTCACCATGCCCTCCCCTTGGAAGCCAGCAGATGACTGCAAAGTAATTCACGGATGCGAGTCCACTGAACTCAGTACTAGGTACTTTCCTTCCCTGGAACATAGTGAAAAAGTGGCTGGAATTCCAACATCAAGGTTCCAGCAGCTTCAGTGTCTGGTAAGGGCCCTCTTCCTAGATTCCAGATGGCTGCCTCTTGCTGTGTCCTTACATGGAGGAGGGGAAGCTCTCTGGTCTCTCTTTCTCTTCTTATATTTTTAATGAATTTTTTGAGAGAGATGGAAACATCCATGTGAAAAACATCATCAGCTGCCCCCTCACACCCCCTACTGGGGATCGAGCCCTCAACATGGGCATGTGCCCTGAGCCAAAACTCAACCTGGACCCTTCAGTCCATGGAATGGTACTCAGTCCACTGAGCCACACGGCCGGGCTCTGATCTCTTTATCCGGGCACTAATTCCTTCATAAGAACCTACCTCATGTGAACCTAAGGCTCCACCTCCTCATACTATCACACTGTAGTTTCAAACCTCAACATATGAATTTTAGGGGAACACAAATATTCAGTTCATGACAGCATGAATGGACATTCTATTGCCCCTGATGCAAGACACAGCGAAGAGCCCAAGTCTTTTCTGTGCTATTTCTGCCAAGAATACAAAACCAGTGCACGGTGATGAGGAAATACTGGATGGACTCAGGTGGAAGGTCCCATGGAGAACGAAGGTCTTGTACTCTTTAAGATGCAAAGACATGATGGGCAGGAAACTATTCCAGATTGAAAGAGATAATGAGACACAACAAATAAATGTAATGAATGTTCCTAAATAGGATCAGAAAAAATTCTAACAGTCTTTGCGTCACCTATTACTATGATGGCTGCCAGAGTGACTTTTTATACCCATCATTGCTTCTACATGTATCAGCTGATGTTCTACTGCAAGAAAGACTATTCCAGTCTTTATTTATTTACTGATTGATTGATTGATTGATTTATGTCAGTATGTGGCTAGCAATACAAATTTTTTTTAGCTTTATCGAGGTACAACTGACAAATAAAATTAAAATCTACTTAAAGTGTACAATGTGATGATTTGATATATATATGTACATGATAAAAGGATTCTCTGCCATCAAGTTAATTAACACATCTGTAACCTCACACGTTCACCCAGTTTTTTCTTTGTGGGGAGGATTGTTTTGTTTTGGTTTTGGTGAGAACATTTAAGTTCTACTCTCTTAGCAAATTTCAACTATACAATACAGTGTTATCAACTATAGTTACCATTATACATTAGATCTTCAGAACTTATTCATCCTATAACTGAAAGTGTGTACCCTTTAGCAACCTCACCCTAGTTCCCCACCCCTCACACTCTGCCAACCATTTTTCACTCTCTGTTTCTATGAGTTTGACTCTTTTATTTAGATTGCATATGTAATATCATATGGTATTTGTCTTCCTCTGGCTTATTGCATATAGCATAATAAATTTTCATCCATAATAAATACTCAAATTATAGTATTTCCTTCTTTTTAAAGCCTGGGCAATATTTATGTACATATATATGCTCACATTTTCATGATCCATTCATGTGTTGATGGGTCCTTGGGTTGTTTCCATACGTTGACTGTTATAAATAACACTGCAATGAACATGAGAGTACCAATGCCTCTTCAAGAAAGTGATTTCCTTTGGACAAACACTCAGAAGTGGAATTGCTGGATCACATGGACCCTCATACAGCTTCCCACAGTGGCTGCACCACTTTATACCCCACCACCAGTGCAGGGTGTCCCCCCTTTACCACACCCTCCCCAGCACATCTTGCTTCTTGTTTTTTTGATAATGGTATTCAACAGCTGTGAGGTGACATCTCACCGTGACTTTGATTTGCATTGCCCTGATATTTGTGACGTGGAGCGCCTTTTCATGCATCTGTTGGCCATGTGTATGTCTTCCTTGGACATCCATCCATCCAGGTCCCTTGCCCACTTCTTAATTGGGATATTTGCTTTTTCTGTTTCTTTGTTTTTCCTATTGAGTTTCATGAGTTTCTTATATATTTTGGATACGTGGCAGCAATCCAATATTTTGATGCTGAAGGGAACCAAAGTTTAACTGTCCTAAAGCTACCGTTTGGAATATTGATTCTAAACTGTAAATTAAAAAACAAAAGACTCAGAAAGAACATTTTACCCTCTCTCCTTTGCTGCCCAAGAGATTCAGACAGAGACACCTGGTTCAGACAGGAGATTTTAGGATGTTGTCTAATTTAAGTGTGGTAAGTAGGAGGGCTTCAGACAGGCTCTGTTAGTTAGATGCCCATGTCCCATTGTCTGAGTCACCTGAAGAATGTCCCTGCCGTGCGTGGTCAGTTCTTCCTCAACTGCCTGTAAATTGCCCATCCTCACTCCTGAAATCAAATGCCTCATTCCCCCCTTTTCTCTTTTGTCCAGAAATATCTCATATACCCAGTGTTGCTTCACTGGCTTTGGAATTTTCACACCTATATGAATTCTCCATGTACATGTATTAAAATTTGATTTTCTCCTGTTAATCCCTCTGTGTTAACTTAATGATTAGCCCAGCTAGAGGAACTGAGAATATGGGAGCAGAAGTATTAATATTTGCTTTTAGCCCCCACAATGCCCACATTGTCCCTGTGCTGTTCTGTGGGATCTTTTGAGCAGACTTCTGTGCCCTCAGACAGGTGCCCCTCCTTATTCAGAGTCACCCTGACTTCCTGGCACAATGTTCCAGGGTCATCCTTGGTGTTACCGCCCCCTCCCTGGATCTGACCTTCCTTCAAGGTGCAGAGGTTTGCTTCAGTAAAGTATTTAGAACCTGCCTGGACACTATACAGTTTATTGCTTTGGGGAGAGGTAGTGAATGGTTAGAAGCCCTCATGGTGGTCAGAGGTAAGCAATATATGTGTGCACATACAAATATATGTGTACATACACTCATCTACACATAATCTACAACTATTTTGTCAGTTATGCCCCAAACCTCTTGTGTACTCTTAAGCTTTAATAACTAAGTATAAATATTACAAACTTATTAAACTAAAACTTGAGTTATTATGTACATTTCTTTTGTACTTATTTAGCTTTGTAAACTTTATTAACACGTTGTATTAATTTCAGTCCTCTGATTTACATGGCAAACGCTGATCCACAACAAACACGATTAAAGATTAATGTTTCAAATTTTGAAAAGTATACAAGACACAAACTTTGAAATGAAATTTGGAAAGTTCACGACATTTACATTTCTGAACTTTTTAAAGCATAAACGTGCACTAAAGCTTTTAAGACACCCTAAGGTTTAATGAGAATCACAAGTTCACACTGATGCTGCCAAGCTGAATCACACCCATGTAGGACCTTGGCCCGGCCCAGCATCCTTCAGGCCACCTCAGAGAGTCCCCCTCAATACCCAGCTCTCCCAGACACTCAACACATCACTGCCGCTGCCACCCACAAACCACATTTCTCAGTAGTCACAGCACTGCTCGCTCCCCTTTCTACTCTCCGCCGATCGCCTTATCCTTCTCAGTTTTAACAGTAATATTAACAGCTCAACACGCTGGCTGACATGAGTGAGTTCAGACACTTAAGTCCTCTGAGTATGTGATCTTATTTAATACTCTTATCACCCTGTAAGATATATATGTTTATTCTCATTTTAGTGATTAAAAAAAAAAAATGCCATACGGCCGTTGTGGCTCAGTGGTTGAGCGTCAACCCTGGCACCAAGAGGTCGCTGGTTCAATTTCCAGCCAGGACACATGCCCAGGTTGTGGGCCAGATCCCCAGTGGGAGGTGGTCAATCGATGTTCTCTCTCATTGATGTTTCTCTCCTCCTTACTTCCTCTCTCTCTAAAATCAATAAAGGAAAAAAAAATTAAAAAGTAAAAAAATAAATGAAACAGACAGTTTAAGTTAATAGTCCCAAGTTAGTGGAAAACAAAGTTAACATTTTTGCCCAAAAGTCAGGTTCTTTTTTTTTTATCCTCACCTGAGGACCCGAGGTGCGTGCCCTTAGCGGGAACCGAACCCGGGTCTCTCCAGACTGCAGGCCTACATTCTAACCGCTGAGCCAAACCGGCCAGGGCAAAAAGTCAGGTTCTTAATGACTGCACTATACTACTTCTGGGACTCTTGTCTCTCCAACTAGATTTTAAATGCCTTCAGGACAAGGAATAATATTTTCTTTTGAATCTACAAAGTTTACAGAATAGTCAATATTTTAAATCAATCCATTTGAATAAAATGGGATATTTAGGTACGTTCATCAGCCAGGAGGACAGATTAGACAGAGTCACCAGAAAGCCAAAAACAAAACAAAACAAAAAACCAGGAAGGAATTCATCAGATGGCTCCTACTCGCCAATTAGAAGACTTCAGTGAGAATTGTGCTTCTGATTAAATGACCTTGAAATCTGGAGGTAAAATCAAGATTGGTTGGAGGTTTTTCCCATCCAAGCACAGATTGGTCCACCTATACATATTTCTGAAATAGTTAGACTCGGAGAAGTGAAAAATGGTAGGTAAGACAAAATATTGAAACATATAAAAATGTTTTTCCTTTGCTTTATGCTATAGCCAGGAACATGTGTTCACCCAAGACCAGGTCAGCACAGTGAGTGAGCTCCCAGTCACTTCTGTCTAATATGTGGACAAAGCAATAAAAGCAGAAATCAAGCACTGCTCTGTGAGAGACGTCTTGGTCACATTTACCTCCCCCACAGGCTGTTTGAATAGAACATACTTCTATACACACAGGCACAGAGGATTTCAGGAAGTAGCCACATTCTCGCTGCGCTCCAATTCAAACCTGTTCCATTTTGAAGTGTGTTCAGAGCTAGGACAAATGTCTCATGTTTTTAGGTGAGTTTTCTCAGCAACCAGATTTGGCTAATGAGACACATCTGGGGCACAGCATTTACCCCGTCTAATTTACCCCGTTCCAAGGTTCTGCTTTCGTCTCCTCTTCACTCCCAGGCTCTGCGATAGGGAATTTTGATAGTTTCCTGACCGCAGGGTTGCTTAGGTTGAGAAAGTGGCTATAACTTATGCAGGTGCAAATGAATCCAGGGCTGTGTTACTGGGGATCTCACTGGACTCTCAGCTCCTGAAGGACAGAGACTATGTTTTGTTTATTTGGAAGTAGATGTCAGAGTAGTAACAGCGACTATTTGTTGAGCAAGCACAGAGAGCTAAGTATTTTGCTTATGCCCATTCTAATTCTCACCCCAGTCCTTCAGGACAGGACGATGACCATCCCCATGGTCCAGATGAGCAGCTGAGGCTTGTAAATTTATAACATGGCCGAGATCCAACACTTAGCAGAAGGACTGGGGTGTGGGTTTTCAAATCTGGTTGGTCAGAAGCATGGGTTTTTTCTGCTAGACCAGGCCCCCATGCCAGCCCTCACCTCCACACACAACCCACTGCCTGCAAGAAAACCTGCATGGGATAAGATTCGATTTGTGATGGCAGAAGGGAATTAAATTAGACTGGGTCATGAGTAGCAGCTCTGGGATCCATCCACATTCTAGCTAAGCTGGGTGGCGGGGAGGTGAGGAGTCAAGTCTGAAACAGCGGGAAGACTTCAGACTGGACTGTTATCTGTCGTTGAAGACATAGAGGGAGTGACCAGCATTTGGCTCCTTAGTTATCAAAACGCTAGAATGAGGTACTTATACTTGACCACCAGCATTCCATCTAGCTTTATGATTCCCCTTTTTTTTCTTTATTGATTTTAGAGAGAGGAAGGGAGAGGGAGAGAGAGACAGAAACTTCAATGAAAGAGAACATCGATTGGCCATCCCCTGCAGGCCCCCACTGGGGATCGGGCCCACAACCTGAGCATGTGCTTTGACCGGGAATTTAACAGGTGACCTCCTGGTGCATGGGCTGATGCTCAGCTAGCTTTACTATTCTTTACTTCCTTGTCCAAATTCTTTCTCCTGCAATCTGAGGGGGAAATCTCTGAAATCCCTATTCTCATGAACCTCCTCCCATCCCAGCTGTTACCACACATCTTCCCCTTATTTTAGAAGTAGTTTATAAGAAATAACTCAACTACTATTGGAAAAGTAGATGCTTAGCAAACAGAGCTGTGACATCATGAGTGGTTCCTACCGAGAGAGTGCACCTCAGAGCACCCACAGTGTGCCCAGGGCTTAGGGAAGAAAAGCCCATCTTTACATATCTGCCTTCTTTTTCTCTTTCTCATTAAAACAAATAAATAATTAAAGTTTTTTTTTAATGGGGAAGCATTAGCAATGAAGATCAGCACGCACTATAAGTAAAAGCCCTGTTCTCCTGAAGTAAAAAGGCCTTTAGACATGTGATAAAAGCTATTCATCCCGATGCCATTCTCAGCTGAAAGCGGGTGCTGTTTCTAAGATCAAACATTCCATTTTGTGCAACTGTGTTCGGTAATACAGTTTCTTTGGGGGGGTGATATTGAACATGTATTTATTTTTAAATGTATCTATTTCTAATTCATTTATTTAGGCCAAAATCCAAATGTGAACTAATATCCAGATTAGGTAAAGAAAAAAATAAAAATAAAAAGGCTAATGCTGAGTTTCTGGGGGGAATGAACATATTTCCCACACTGGAGTTTGAAAATTAACACCGTCAAGAACCAGCAATCATTAGCATGTCAAGAATTAGGGTGATGCCTCTTTCAGTCCAGTTAATGAAATAATTCTTTTTATTTGTTTTCTGCAGAATACTATGCTTGCCTGCTCTATAGAGGCAGAATTCCTTGGAGGTCAGTGGAAGTTCACCTGTCAAAAATGGAAGTACTGACCTATAAAGAATTTTTTCCCAGTGTAATCTTTCCAGGGTCTGGGCATATTCAGAAGAAACAATGGGCAGGGCAGACACTGATGGCTGGGGAGTGGAGAGCTGAAAACGTGCATTCTCCACTGGAGCCCTTAGGCTCTCCACTCCCTCGGGGGCTGCACCCCTTATTACAGAACTCAAAAAGCTGTAGCCCAGTGCAGCAACCTGGGCACATGCCAACCGAAGTGCAAACTCCTGCTCAGAGCAGAAGACCCAAAACCAGGTCCCCGACAACCAAGTCAATGGATGGAGGCTGTGTGTATGATGCTGAGAAGTTTTCCACTTTAGAAATTCTAAGTCCACTTTGAAAAAATTTAACTCTTCTTGAATGAAAGACTATGGTGAAAACATGGACCCGAAATGGTAGAAACTACTAATTCTCCATCTGTAAAAAAAAGGCACCCCCTAGGGAACAAATATGTTCCAATTAAGAAAAGAAGATGTGACTGCTTACATGACAAAAGGAGCCCTCCACTTACGAGAAGGTTCACTGACTTTTTCTATTATTATTATTTATTATTATTATTAAACCTGTTGATTACAAAAAAAAAAGAAAACATTTTTTATTTTATTTTATTTATTTTAATTTTCATTAATTAATTAATTTATTTTTGTTACAGATGTTTCTTTTTTTTTCCAACACTGATTCCCTCCTTCCCCTCCCTCCCCACCCTGTCCCCAGCTCTGTTTTCCATGTCCACTGTTTATGCATACATACATATAAGTTCTGTGCTTTATCTCTCCCCAACCACCCCTTCTTCTGGGGATGGTAAGTCTGCACCCCACTTCACGTCTCTGGGACTAACCCACTCCTCAGACTGTTATATTCCACAAATAAGTGAGATAATATGATACTTGTCTTTCTCTGTTTGGCTTGTTTCACTTAGGATGATACTTTCCAGGTCCCTCCATGTCGTCTCAAAGGATAAGAGATCTTTCTTTCTTACAGCTGCATAGTACTCCATTGTGTATATGTACCACGGCTTTTTTATCCATTTGTCTACAGAGGGACACTTGGGCTGTTTGTCTACTGATGGACATTTGGGCTGTTTCCAGATCTTAGCTATTGTAAATAGTGCTGCTACAAACATGTGAGTACATATATTCTTTTTGATTGGTGTTTCAGGCTTCTTAGAGTATATTCCTAGAAGTGGGATCACTGGGTCAAATGGCAGTTCAATTTTTAATTTTTTGAGATAATACCATATTGTTTTCCATAGTGGCTGCACCAGTCTGTTTTCCCACCAGCAGTGCACTAGAGGTCTCTTTTCTCCACACCCTCACCAACACTTGTTGTTTGATGATTTGTTGATGGTGGCCATTCTGACAAATGTGAGGTGATACCCCATTGTTGTTTTCATTTGCATCTCTCTGATGATTAGTGATGATGAGCATTTGTTCATATGTCTCTTAGCCATTTGTATGTCCTGTTTGGAGAGGTGTCTATTTAGTTCCTCTGCCCATTTTTAAGTGGGTTCTTTGTCTTCCTTTTTTTGAGTTATATGAGCACTCTCTATATATTGGAAATTAGTCCCTTATCTGATATTTAATTGGCAATTATGCTCTCCCATACAGTGGGTTGCCTTTCCATTTTGATGATTGTATCTTTTGCTGTGCAGAAGCTTTTGCGTTTGATGTAGTCCCATGTGTTCATTTTCTCCTTGTTTCTGTTGCCTTAGATGATGTATCCGTGAAAATTCTGCTGCATATGATGTCTGAAATTTTGTTGCCCATATTTTCTTCTAGGATTTTTATGGATTCATGAGTCACATTTAAGTCTTTTATCCATTTTGAGTTTATTCTTGTGTAGGGTGTAAGTTGATGGTCTAGTTTTATTTTTTTGCATGTAGCTGTCCAATTTTCCCAACACCATTTATTAAAGAGGCTGTCTTTACTCCACTGTATGCTCTTGCCACCTTTGTCAAATATTAATGAGCATATTGCCTTGGGTCCATTTCTGGGTTCTCTGTTCTGTTCCATTGGTCTACATGCCTGTTCTTGTGCCAGTACCAGGATGTTTTGAGTACAATGGCTTTATAGTATAACCTGAAATCTGGTAATGTGACCCTTTCAACTTTGTTCTTTTTCAAGATTGCTGTGGCTATTCGAGGTTTTTTTTTTTTTATTCTATATAAAATTTTGAAGTATTTGTTCTAGTTCTGTGAAGTATGTCGTTGGTATTTTGATGGGGATTGCATTGACTCTATAGATTATATGGACATTTTAATGATGTTAATTCTTCCAATTCATGAACAAGGTATGTGTTTCCATTTTTTGATATCTTTCTCTATTTCTTTTTTCAATGACCTGTGAATAGGTCCTTTATTTCTTTGGTAAAGTTTATTCCTAGGTATCTTAACTTTTTTGCTGCGATGGTAAATGGGATTGTTTTTTTAGTTTCTCTTTTTGTGAGTTCATCATTGGTGTAAAAGAATGCCATCGATTTCTTGATGTTAATTTTGTATCCTGCTACTTTGCCAAATTCATTTATTAAGTCTAGTAAATTTTTGATGGAGTCTTTGGGGTTTTCTACATATAGTATCATGTCATCTGAGAATAATGACAGTTTCACTTCCTCCTTTCCAATTTGAATCACTTTTATTTTTTCTTCCTGTCTGATTGCTGTGGCTAAGATTTCCAGTATTATGTTAAATAAAAGTGGTGAAAGTGGGCATCCTTGCCTTGTTCCTGTTCTTAAGGGAAATGCTTTTAATTTTTGCCCATTGAGTATGATGTTGGCTGTAGGTCTTTAATATATGGCCTTTATTATGTTAAGATATGATTCCTCTATTCCCAGATTGCTTATCGTTTTTATCAGAAATGGGGGCTGGATTTTGTCGAATGCTTTTTCAGCATCTATTGATATGATCATATGATTTCTATCTTTCATTTTGGTTATGTGGTGTATTACATTTATTGATTCGTGAATATTGTACCAGCCTTGCATCCCTGAGATGAATCCCACTTGGTCATAGTGAATAATTTTTTTGATGTATTGCTGGATTCGATTTGCTAGTATTTTGTTCAGGATTTTGGCATCTATGCTCATCAGGTATATTGGTCTGCACTTTTTTTCTTTGTAGTGTCTTTTTCTGGTTTTGGAATTAGAATAATGCTGGCCTCATAAAGTGAGTTTGGAAGTCTTCCTTCTTCTTGAATTTTTAAAAAATAGTTTGAGGAGAATGGGTATTATTAGTTTTTTTTTGAATGTTTGGTAAAACTCCCCTGCGAAGCCATCTGGACCTGGGCTTTTGTTTGCTGGGAGAGTCTTGATTACATCTTCAACTTCTTCTGTTGTTATTGGTTTGTTCAAATTTTCTATCTCTTTCTGATGCAGTTTTGGGGGACTATGTGTTTCTAGAAATTTGTCCATTTTGCTTAGATTGTCAAATTTGTTGCCCTATAATTGTTTGTAATATTTGTTAACGATCTTTTGTATTTCTGTGGTGTTAGTCTCTATTTCTCCTCTTTCATTTCTGATTTTGTGTATTTGGGTTCTCTCTCTTTGTTTCTTGGTGAGTCTAGCTGGGGGTCCATCAGTCTTGTTTATCTTTTCACAGAACCAGTGCTTTGATACATTGATCCTTTGAATTGTGTTTTTGGTCTCCCTGTCATTTATTTCTGCTCTGATCTTTACTATTTTCTTCCTTCGACTTGCTCTGGATTTTTTTGTTTGTTTGTTTGCTTTCTAGTTCTTTAAGTTGTGAGGTTCGATAGTTTATTAGAAATTTTTCTTGCTTCTTCAGGTAGGCCTGTAGTGCTATGAATGTCCCTCTCAAAACTGCTTTTACTGCATCCCATAGATTTTGTGTTGTTGTGTGTTCATTTTCACTGGTTTCCAGGAAGTTTTTAATTTCTTCCTTGATCTCCATGGTAACCCATTCATTGTTCAATAACATGCTATTTAGCCTCCATGTTTTCAAATGTCTTTGCATGTTCTTGTTGCTATTGATTTCTAGTTGCATATCATTGTGATCTGAGAAGATGCTTGATGTGATTTCAATCTTCTTGAACTTGCAGAGAGTTAGTTTGTGCCCTAACATGTGGTCTATCTTTGAGAATGTTTCATGTGCACTTGAGAAGAATGTGAATTCTGTAGTTTTGGGGTGTAATTCTCTGTAGATATCTATTAAATTTATTTGATCAAGTGCATTATTTAGAGTTTGTGTTTCCTTGTTTATTTTTTGTCTAGAAGATCTATCCAGTGATGTCAGCAGGGTGTGAAGTGCCCTGATGTGATCGTATTGCTGTTGATTTCTCCTTTGAAGTCCTCCAAAAGATTTTTAATATATGATGGTGCTCCTATATTGGGTGCATATATGTTTACCAAGGTTATATCTTCCTGTTGGGTAGATCCTTTCAATATTATGTAGTGGCCTTCTTGTCTCTAGTTATGGCCTTCATTTTGAAATCTATCAGATATGAGTATTGCTACCCCAGCTTTTTTTTGCTTTCTGTTTGCTTGAAAGATTTTTTTCCATTCCTTCACTTTCAATCTATGTGAGTCTTTTGTTCTGAGGTGGGTCTCTTGTAAACAACATATATGTGAGTCATGCTTTCTTATCCAGTCAGCTACTCTTTATCTTTTTATTGGAGCATTCAAACCATTCACATTTAAGGTGATAATTGATATGTACTTATTTATTGCCATTTTTGTTTAGTGTGGTTCTATTTTTCTTCCTATTTCTTTTATTAATTACAGCAGTCCGTTTAGAATATCTTGCAGTGCTGGTTTGGTGTTAATATATTTCCTTAGTTTTTTTTTTTTTTGGTGTGGAGAGCTCTTTATTTGACCTTCTATTTTGAATGATAGCCTTGCTGGATAGAGTAGTCTTGGATTCAGATCCTTGTTTTTCATGACCTTGATTACTTCATAATACTCCCTTCTGGCCTGTAGTATTTCTGTTGAGAAGTCAGGTGAGAGTCTTATGGGGTTTTATTTGTAGGTAAGGTGTTGCTTATCTCTTGTTGCCTTTAGGATTCTCTGTTTGTCTTTCATTTTTGGCATCTTAATTACTATGGGTCTTGGTGTGGGCCTATTTGGGTTCTTCTGACTTGGGGCTTTCTGTGCTTTTTGAACTTGAATGCCTTCTTCCTTCACCAAGTTAGGAAAGTTTTCTGTCACTATTTCTTCAAATATATTCTCTAACTCTTGCCCATTTTCTTCCTTTTTGGGGATTCCTATGATGTGAATGTTATTACATTTCCAGTTTCCCACAGTTCTCTTAAGCTGTCTTCCTGTTTTTTAATTGTTTTTCCTTTTGGTTTTCTGACTGCTTGATTTTTTCTACCCTGTCTTCTAATTCACTGATCCAGTCCTCAGCTTCCTCTACTCTGCTGGTTAGTCCTTCCAATGTGTTCTTAATTTCTGCTATGTCATTATTCATTTCCACGTGGTTGGTTTTCCGTGTTTCTATATCTTTACTCATGGTGCTGATGTCCTTACTCATGTTGTCGAGCTTCCTCAAGATCATGGCTCAGAACTCTCCCTCTGATAATTGTTTAGCTGCATTTCATTGATCTCGTCTTCGACAGAGTTCTCTTGTTCTTTCATTTGGAATTTGTTTCTTTGTTTCACTATTTTGGCTATCTCAGTGGGTTTTGGAGCCTGCCAAATTTTTCCTGTGGGTGTTGATATTCTGCTATTTGTGGTCCCCTCTACTGGGTTCGGATGTGCCTGAGCAGGCCCGTGATAAGCTCCACTGTCAAGTCTTACTTTCCTGGGTAGATTTGCAAGCCCAGCAAAGGTTCAGTTATCCTCTAGCTTTTTCCGGGTGGCTAGTAGTCTCAGTTGCTCAGTACCTTGGATTGTAACCTTTGTGTTCTGCATAAGAGGATTTCCAGAGGCTGGAATAGAGGCGGGTTGGTAATAAGTCTCAATTTGCATTTCTTTGCCTCACTTGGGAAAGGCTGAATCTCCGGGTTGAGGGGGGAGTTCTGCTTTTCCCCACAGCCTGGGGAAGGAGCACACTGGCCACTGTTCTTTGTGGCAGCAACTCAGCAAAAAGTCTGAGTGCCCTCCAAATCCTAGGTGTCCCCACAGAGTTCCAGCCCAGTCTGCCTTCCCTCTGCCATAGCCCCCAGGTGAGTGGCTGTAGCTATTTTAGCGCTCTGTCCAGGCTCTCTGCGCTGTGGAGCAGGCTTGGTCTTTATTCCCCAAGGGCGCTCCTCACAGCTAAGACTGCTGCTGTCTGTGGTCTCCCAGCCCACCACCCTCTTGCACCTCTGCAGATCCTACCAGTGTCCCTGGTTATATGGTCCTGTCCTGCTGCTTTCCTGTTGCTTTTTTCTGAGGATTTGTCTTTATTTTAGTTGTAATTCCCCTTTGGTCCTGGGAGATTGTCTGTGTAGCTTCCATTCACTCTGCCTCCATTTTCACATCCTCTAAGCCTATCTTGTACGCAGCTGGGTCGCACAGGCCTCTCTGGTGCTTCAGCACCCTGCAGGTCCCGCGGGTAACTGGATTGCACAGTCCCTGTTACCGGTGGGTGGGCAGCTGGATCGTACCAGTCTCTCTTGGGCCATGGCTTCTCACTGCTCTTGTGGGCTACTGGACTGCACAGGCCTCTGTGGAGCCCCAGGTCTAGCCGCTGGCGGCTGGGGAGTGCTGCTGCCCAATGGGGCTCAACTCCTGCTCAGTTTTTGCTGTGGTTTTGGGGGATGGGACTCAGCTTCTGGTTTGTGCTTCTGTTGCCTGTGGATGGATGTCTGCTCCCCAGACTCTGTTGCTGGGGGTATATCTGGACTCTGATTGGGCTGCTACTATGGAGGATGGTTCTGGGCTCTGGGCTCTCTGTGGCTTCCAAGACCAGAACCTCGGGATCTCTGCTACTGTGCACCGTTCTGTGTTTACACAGTGTCCACTGGTCTGATGGTGCCAGGTGTACTGGTGGGCTCAGGTTGTTGGGCCCAGCCTCTCCCACTGCCTCCTCCCCGGGAAGACCAGGGATCTTCCAAAATGGTGGGACCTCCTTGTGGTGCAGGGAGAAGCACCCTTAAGGGCTGCTTACTGAGGTAGCCAGCTGCTCTCATCCACAGCACAGAAACCTTCTGCTCTGTGGCTCTGCACTGCTCGGGTTTGGTCATCCACCTTCAAGTCCACTCACACTCTCTCACACACTCACCCTCCCTCTAGTCCTGCCCGTCGCCATCTTCACCTCTATTTGTTAGTTTAGAATTGATTCCCAAATCTGAAGTTCTATTAATGGGCGTGCACATTTAAAAAAAATTTTTTTTTCTTTTATTAATTTTAGAGAGTGAGAAGGGAGAGAGAGATAGAAACATCAATGAGAGAGAACATTGATTGGCCGCCTCCTGCACGACCCCCACTGGGGATCAGGCCCACAACCTGGACATGTGCCTGACTAGGAATCAAACCAGCGACCTTCAGGTACATGGGTCAACACTCAACCACTGAGCCACACCAGCTGGGCAGGTGTGCACATTTAAAGAGTTTATTGTTCATTGCAAAACTACCATCCAGAAATGTGCCCCTGAAACATGCAGTTGTTAATGACCACTTCACTTGAGCATAGTTTTGTAAGCTTGCTGGTTACTCTTACGTTTTTCCTTTTCCCAGCATGTGCTTGCCAATTTTCAGGCAAGTACAGTATACAGGTAGTAATGAGATTATAACGTTGCTACGTAGAATCGGAACAGCTTTTAAGAACAGTTTTCTCATTTTTCAGAAGATCTTCTTGACCTCAGTTCCACTTGTCATCTTTAAAAGTTTGGTATTTCCTCTATTATGTGTTTATGTTGAGTTGGCCCAGACAGCAAGCCAGCTCTGGTCTCTGGAGCAATCTGGTGAGGTAGCTGCTATTTTCACAGTCATGAAGTTCAATGAAATCATGCCTTTGAATTGCTCATAAGTAACTACTTCTGAGGTCTCCTTAAAGAGAGTGTAACGGCACAGGGTCCAGGCTTCGTGGTGGTACCCAGAGGCAGGTGGGGATAGAGTGCGCATGCTTCTAGTTTGATCTCAGACCCTTTCTCAGGCCAGTGAGACTGGGCCTGCAATTTCCACATCTGAGAGGGATAAAATTTTCATTTCCTTATAATATATTCCTTTTTAAGAAAGGTGGCATAGCCCTGGCCGGTTTGGCTCAGCGGTTAGAGCATCGGCCTGCGGTCTGGAGAGACCTGGGTTCGGTTCCCGCTAAGGGCACGTACCTTGGTTGCAGTCGGTCCCCGGCCCTGGTTGGGCCCTGCGGGTGGCGGCCACTCAATGTGTCCCTTTCACGTCGATGTTTCTCTCTCTCTCTCTCCCTCCCACTCTATCTGAACAAAATATCAAAAAAATGTCCTTGGGTGAGGATAAAAAGAAAAATAGAAAGGTGGCATAGCCCGGCTGTTGTGGCTCACTGTTGCACCAAAAGGTCACTGGTTGGATTCCCGGTCAGGGCACATGCCCAGGTTGTGGGCCTGATCCCCAGTGGACATGTGGGAGGTGGCCAATCGATGTTCTCTCTCACTGATGTTTCTGTCTCTCTCTCTCCCTCTTCCTTCCTCTCTCTCTAAAATCAATTAAGAAAAAAATTTAAAAAAAAAAAATGGTGGCATATATTTCTATTACTTGAAACCAAAGACCCCCAAGATAGATTTAGCTCCCGGAAAGAGTCGTCTGAGGCAAGAAGTGACTCCGTCCAGGGGAGAAAACAAGAGACTGGCTTATTGAAAACTGAAATGTGGAGCCCTGGCCGGTTGGGATCAGTGGTTAGAGCGTGAGCCCATGGACCAGAGAATTGCGGGTTCGGTTCCCGCTAAGGGTGTGTACTTCGGTTGCAGTTTGTCCCTGGCCCCTGTTGGGGTCGTGTGGGTGGCAACCAGTTGATGTGTCTCTCTCACGTAGCTGTTTCTCTCTCTCTTTTTCTCTTTCTCTCCCTCCCACTATATCTGAAGATAAATGCAAAAATGTCCTCGGGTGAGGATTAAAAAAAAAAAGAAGGAAATAAAACTGAAATGAGAAGACCCTAAAAATCCTGTATTCCAGAATGTCAGGGAAAAATAAAAATAAATGTCAGATAACATTAAGATAAAGCTCATTCCACTCATGTTTTACCTCTTTCTAAATCCAAAAGACTGAATCATTTAAAAAACATTTGTTCTTTCCATCTGTCAAAAGTTTGAGCAACTTCCCTGGCTGGTTGGCTTGTGGGTTCGATTCTGGTCAAGGGCACGTACCTCGGTTGCAGTTCGGTCCCTGGCCCTGGTCGGGTCATGTATGAGGCAACCAGTCGATGTGTCTCTCTCACATCAATGTTTCTCTCCTCTCTCTCTCCCTCCCTCCCTCCCTCCCACTCTATCTGAAGATAAATAGAAAAATATCCTTGGGTGAGGATTAAAAAAAAAAGTTTGAGGAACCAACAACCACAAAAAACCAAAAAAATAAAATAAAATAAAATAAAACCCAGTCCTTTGCAAAGGCTGAAAAGATGTCAGCTTCTACTTAGATTTTCACGTTAAGGCACCACGGCATCATTCTGACGGTGATTTCTGCGCTTCCCTGGGTCAAGTTGGCATGGTGGCCCAGGGTAGGAGGCAGAATTATTTGCTCACATTTCCTCAATCCGGCTTTATGCCCTTTTTTCCTGATGCTAATGTAAATAGGTACAAATTCCAGGCTCACAATGACACGTTCCTCTTGTCAACATTTCACAGAGCGTTGGCAGGGAGGTAGCTCGCGGAGGCCTTGGCGTTGCCTGGATGCCACCTGCCAGCACCAAGGCAGAGACGCTTGAATGTGCAGACACAGCTCCTCGCGGTGACCCACGTGCCGTGTTCGACCTTCAGCCCACTCCTCGTGCCCTCGTGAGGTGGCTTTTACACATTCATGTGTTACGTTAGGAAACAATGTAAGTCAAGAGGATGATAATGTTTTGGGAACACTGTTCATGTTTATGTTAGAAATTGGTTTCTAATGGCTGAAGCACATGGAAAGAAATATACGCAGTTTATAGGAACTAAATGTGCCGGGTCCTGTGAGCACAGGCATGTCTCCAGCGTGGTGCAGCGTGTAACGCGCAGCAATCTTTCTCTGTGCGGGGCAGAGAAGAGAGGGCAGCCAGCGGTCCACCCCGCCGAGGTCAGCGCAGCCAAAGATGCGATCATCGTCCCCCTCTGGGCTGCAGACTTCTTGCAGTGTCTGCACCTACACCCAGGACTTCATCCGCTACCCGGAGCACGGATGAGCAGCCCCGTGATCACAAACACCAACTATGAAAATATTGAAATGTTTGTTTTTAAACTCAGAAACGACCTGCATTTTGTTTTTAATTAGGGAATGCAGGATATGCAACCAGATTTAAGGATTATGTTATTATTATTTTTCTATCATGGGTGAGTTTAATTTTAGGGAACTTCTTATTTTGTCCTCACCTGAGGACATTTTTCCATATTTTGTTCAGATGGAGTGGGAGGGGGAGAGGGAAAGAGAAACATCGATGTGAAAGGGACACATCGAGTGGTTGCCACCCACAGGACCCAACCAGGGCCGGGGACAAACTGCAACCGAGGTACGTGCCCTTAGCGGGAACCGAACCCGGGTCTCTCTGGACCGCAGGCCGATGCTCTAACTGCTGAGCCAAACCGGCCAGGGCTAGGGAGCATTTTTGAAAGTGCGCAATCAGCAAGAACTGTGCAGTGTGCATTTGTGATGCTACATCTTCGAGGACTCTATGTGCAGTAAAAAAGCCAAGTAATGAGCTAAAGGGGTGGGGGTGGGCTTGGGAGAAGTAGGGCTGAGAAACACACAGAGACTGAGAAGACAGCCACATTAGGTGTTTACAGAACATCTGGAAGGGGGAGGGGAGAAAGTGTCATGTTGTATCAGATGTGGCCTTATGGCCTTTATGGGCTGAATTATGTCCCCCCCAAATTCACTTGTTGCAGTCCTCCCCTCTAGTACCTCATCATGTGACTGTATTTGGAGATAGGGTCTTTAAGGAGGTGGTGATTAAGTTAAGATGGGGCCACTCAATATGACTGGTATCCCCAGAAGCAGAGGACATTCGATGCAGACAGTGCAGGGAGACCATGTGAGGACACAGGGAGAGAGGCCATCGCAGGCCAGGGAGAGGGGCCCCGAAGAAAGCAACCCTGCCTACACCTTGGTTTGGGACTCCCAGCCATCAGACTGTGAGAATTTCGATTCCTGTTGCTTAAGCCGCCCCGGCTGTGAAATTATGTTATGGCAGCCCCCACAAACTCATCACTGGCCAGCTTGCCTCTTCCCAGTTTGCCAAGCAGTAACATCACCCAGTCATGATGCAACCACACCAGCCTGACCCTCCAACGTCCTACCCGGCTCTACCCAGTCTTGGCTGTCTGGAACGGCGACCCAGCCACGCTCACCTACCAGCACCTCTGTGACTGCACCCCCCACAGACCCTTCTGATGCGACTGCTCGTTCCACATCCAGACGGCCCCCCAGCCTCCGACCTGAGCCCTGCCCTCTCCAGCTCACATTCGCTTCATGACATGTTTCTGGGTTTGTCCTGTGAAAGATGAAAGACAAGAAGATGAAAAGAAGGGTTCCTTTTTGGGGATCATAAATGACCTCTCCAAACTTTCCAGCTTCCTGGGTATGACCTGGAGGGACGGTTGTTTGCTTTGTTTGCATTGTGTATCCCGGGCATTTGTTTGGGGTGTTGGTGCCTCCCCGCTGATTCCCGGAGGTGGGCAGCCGGCCTGCGACATGCACTGAGACACGGGGTGCGGGGGGGGGGCAGTAAGGGACGGAAGCCCATTTCTCCTGCGAGGCTCCCATGCCTTCTGTCCACCACTGCCGACTGCTGCTGCTTCTCATTTCCCCAAAATATTTTAATTGAGGTAATACGTATACAAGACTAAAAAAATTTACCGAAAGGCTTCAAATGAAAAATAACCATCTTCTATCACAATCTCTCCATGCCTCTTTACCTTCATTTCCAGAGCCCATCACTTTAAACTGCCTAGGTTGGTCCTGATAGGTAATTCAACATTCCTGAGTAGCATGTTCATATTACATTTTTTCTGACTTTTTGAATTTTCGACGTTACTCTGCCATGATCACTGAGACTCTGGTCTCCTTCATCTCCTCCCTTTCCTCCCACCTCCCCACTGTAGTGATTTCCAACTAAATCTGACTATTCCATTGGCTATTTAAATGTCTTTTGATATTGAGCGAGATAATCTACTATGATTACATAGTATTAGGGGTAGTAAATAGCAACTCAGCCCCTTCCTACCAATACTGCGGGAGGGGGGACACCAGGAGAGGCCGGGGTGAGTGTGTGGGAGCTCACTGAGCCCAGCCCTGGGGAGAGGAGGCAGGAGGGGCGTTGAAAGCCCAGGCAGAAGCGTGTTTACCCGATTCCCCAGTGGGTCGCTGAGAAGAGACTACAGGTGTTTGTTAGTCAGAATTAGGTCAAGAAAAAGAAGATACTAGACGGATTTGGGGGGTGAGGGGTTTTTCGTAAGGACTTATGGTCTTAGACAACCATTGGAAAACGGCAGGTGCGAAGGATCGGAACAGAAAGACGCCCCGAGGATTTCGGCCTAGAACACCAGCTCGCGGGGTTCTCAAGGGCCAAGCAGCAGAACGCTGGGCACCTCCCACCTGCTCACGTGTCCGGCTGCTTGGGGCGAGTGAATGCCTCTCCTCGCCCGTCTTCCAAACGTCCCACGAGTGCATCTCATTCGCAGATTCTACCCCAGGCCTTTATGGGAAAGAGGATTTTAGGAAATGTGGTTTCTAGTGTGTCAGTCTGCAGAATGAACCTTAGGGCAGTGACAATGATGACAAAGTGACAACAGACCACCCAGCCCATGGGAGACTTTCAGCTCCTGCGTGACGAGGAAGCCAGGCCGAGGTCCTGCCCAGCCCCGTGGAGGGACAGAGTGTGTCTGAAAGTTGAAGCAGAGGTAAGACTTGTTTATGGATGTAGGGCAGACCACCTGGGATGGGAGGTGGGCTTCATCAATCAGGGAGAGAGGAGACTATAATTTTACCAGCTGCAGACATCAAAGTCACAGGCAGACAAGGGACAACATTGCTGCAGTGGCCCTCATGGATCAGTCAGAACCACAGTTGAGAAAGCAGATCTGAAATCTCTCTCCTGATGGCCAAAGCCCTCATGTCCTGCCCCCAGCAAATGCCATGAGGGCACAGCGATTTTCCTCAAGTGTTCAGAGCAACTACTCTTCTTATCACTGACACCTCTGCTTAGTCTTCTCCCTCATCTGCTGTACACAGAAGCCACCCACCAGCAGCAGCCTGGACCTCAGCGCTGACCTCAGTGCCTGTCTTCACCAGGAGAGAACGTCTGATGCTCGCTTCGGTTGTGGATGGATAACTCCAGGGTACGGGGCAGGGTAACGGTTATTCTCAGGTGGTGAGGATAAGAGAATATTTTTCAGAGGGAGTGCTCAGCATTTGTATGGTGTTTTCCTTCTCTTGAAGTGGAAACTACAGCCTCTGAGCTAGTTCTTTCTCTACTTTAAGTCAATGACACCTCCCTTGCAGTGGCAAGGAAATGATGAGAAAGTATATTTATCAGAACACAGTTACCCCAAAAAAGTCAGAGATATAAATAAACAGGCAACGTTCAGATTAGAGAGAGTTAAAAGTCTCATTTGAATGTATTGAGGAGAACTAAAGAATTGGAAAGACATCGATTAATAAAGATTCTGTGTTTGTAGTAAGCCTGTTAGAAAAGATGAAAACTTTCCAATAAGACCCCCTTAGCAAACAGAAGGCAGTCAGTCCAGTCCAGACAAGACGAGACAGAGGAGGGCATAGAGGGCACCAGCCGCACCTGGTGATGGGTGATCACCACCTCCTTTGTGAGAACAGGACTTGATTTCTAAACCCATGGTAAGTCCCTCGGAATTATTTTGCCTACCTGTGTGTGCCTCTGTGTGTGTGTGTGCGCGTGTGTGTATCTCTGTGTGTGTGTGTGTGTGTGTGTGTGTGTAGTAAAACTATATACAATTCTTCCCACTATTTATTTCCACCGGTTGTTGTTACTGGAAGGGGACCTGGCCGAGCGGGTCTGTCTAGGGCCAGTGGGTAGTGTGTGGGTTCTCAACTTCCTGCAGGAGAAATTTTACAACACGAGTCCAAGTGAACTTTAGAGGAGGTTTATCAAAGCTGGGGACAGCGAAACAAGGAAGGGCTGGGGACATGAGCCTAGGCTGGCTGCTTTGCTCCCTAAGAATCAGAGGTAAGGGCCTTGGGGACACGTTCAGGGGTTTGCCTGGGATGAGTTGCCACTGCCCATTGCTGCCCTGGTTGAGGCCTCGTGGGGTCCTGAGAGTCTAGGAGATGCTGCCTGTGGGGGGAGAAGAGGAGGGTGTGCTCCTGGGAAGGAGAGCTTGCCCTGGGTCCTTTGTCTTGAGGCTTTTATTTCTGTCTCTCAGGCGGGACTCTTAGGGGAGGTCTCAGGGAGGGTTTCAGCAGAATATTCATCCATTTGTTAGGTGTGCTGTTCAGGGTCGTAGTCCTCGCTGATGGGTCAGCATCAGGTCAGGGGTCATTGCAGCTGGTCCTGGTGCTGCCACCTGGTTTTGCTGCTTTTCTGGGCCTGGAGCTGAAATACAGCTGAGGCCTAGATGTTATTTGTAGTGAGAGGACCTTCTGTATTGGCTGTAAGTTTCTCTGCCAGTTTGCTCAGCTCTACCTCAGTTTCCCTGTCCCACCTGTCCCTGCTCACTGGCCTGTCTCAGTTACTATCATCAGATCTTTTGATTATTTCACATCCTAAGACACAGCGTCCTCCATGTGTCATATGCATAGATATTAAATCTGAAGAGTCTGCAGTCTCTTTTAAAATATCTCTGAACAAGCATCAGTTCTGTCCTGAGATTATAGTCACTTCTTATGTCAGTATTTTCACTGGACTGTCAGCTCTTTTAGGACAGAAGCTAAGCCCTACTCATATTCATATTCTAAACATACAGGCTTGTGACTGACACATACCAGACACTCAGTAAACAGCTGTGCTGAACAGTTTCAGAGATACTTGGAAACTCATTTGTTTATGTTATCATTACAGAAGTCCTGTCAGGTAGGTTAAGGATATTAAATGGCCTTTACTTGCCTCAGTATTTTATTTCTCTCTCTTTTTTAAATATTTTTCTTCTTTATTGATTTTAGGGAGAGAGAGAGAGTGGGAAGGAGGTAGAAACATAGATGAGAGAGAACATCGATTGGTTGCCTCCTGCACGCCCCTTACTGGGGATCTGACCCACAACCTGGGCATGTGCCTTGACTGGGAATCGAACTGGCCACCTCTTGGTGCATGGCTCGATGCTCAACCACTGAGCCATACCGGCCGGGCTTGTTTCTCTCTCAAGGTTGTCTTGTAGCCTAGGACAGGCATGGGTGTACTAGAGAAAGACATGAATGGAAATATTGAGTGTGAACATTGTGATCACTTGATAAAGAAAAACCAGATGCCATCAGCTGTATTTTAGGCTCACTTCCAAATCCCTCTTAGCTTGAGGGCTTCTTGCTTTAAAGTCTCACTGGGTCTCCCTCACAAATCTAGTTGGTGACATTTGGGAGTATGGATAACATGATGTGCTGAAATAATATCAGCAGAGTAAGTTAACAGAGGGGCTTGCTCATCTGATTTATTTCTTGGAGTCAACCGTCTACTCATGTATTCTTCAGCAAACATTCATTATGCTAAGCACAGTCCCCGTGTTGAGGACGAGCTGATCTTAATCACAGACTCGAATTGACTTGGAATCCGAAATTCATATCCAGTAATGGCAAAGCATGTTTACAAATGTGAAGGAGTTATAATCAGAGACATTACGTTCGAACAATTAAATACAGCACGAATTGCCTCATCTAGTGACACATGTCTCCTTGTAGAGCATGTGTCCCTTGGGATCATTTCGATTAGGTTAGGGTTTAGCGGCCACCTCTCTGGAGGAAGCCACAGGCATTGTTTGCTGCAGCCCAGCTGTGAAATTCCTGGCTGCACTGATGAATTCACACCGAGGACATTCTGCATGATCCTCAGCCAGTCTTCTGTTTCTCCCTATCACTTGCCTATTGTGCTAAGATAAAGGTATCAGGGGAGAAAGGACCTTTCGGGGGTCATATAAGGAGTAGAGGCCTTTAAAGATGAAAGCTTTCTTCGTTTTCTCTCTTTCCTTCTGCAGATATCAGGTCAAGGGAGAGATGCAGGAACAAATCAGTAAGAAGTACAGAGGCGAAGCTTCCAGCTCCGCAGGCAGTGGAACCACACAGGGGCTTCTGATGAAGGAGGTTCAGAGGGGAAATACATCTGTTTCCTCAAATTAAAAAAAAAAAAAAATAGATGTATCTTCACTGTCTTCATCTGTAACCTAGTTAAAACAAAGAATGTTTTGAATCCTGGGTGATAGGGGGGCCTTGGGTCTGACTTTAGTTAATTTTTGTATGGATAATTTTTTTCACTGTGTGTGACTTACACTCACCTTCTAACAGCAGAAAAGGAGAGGATTTCTTTTTTTTTTTTTAATTTTTTTTCTATTCTCACCTGAGGACATTTTTCCATTTTTTGTTCAGATAGAGCTGGAGGGAGAGAGAGGAACAGAGACAGAGAGAAACATCGACGTGAAAGGGACACATCAAGTGGCTGCCACCCGCATGACCAACCAGGGCTGGGGACAAACTGCAACCAAGGTATGTGCCCTTAGTGGGATCTGAACCCGGGTCTTTCTGGACCGCAGGCTGACACTCTAACCGCTGAGCCAAATCGGCCTGGGCAAGGAGAGGATTTCTTTATAGAAAAATGAGAAATGCTTTCAACCCCACTCTTCAGACTCGACCAGCTGAGTAACATCTGTTTGTCATTCCTGCCCCGGTTCCTGCTGTCTGTCATTGCCCCCACTTCACCCCACCCTGGTGACATCGGCCACTCCCCTGTTGCATGGCTGCCCTTTGAACAACACTGCTCCTTATATGACCCCTGAAAGGTCATCTTTCCCCTGATGCCTTCATTTGAGCACAATAGGCAAGTGACAGGGAGAAATAGAAGGCTGGCTGAACTGGGGGACGCCACTAATACAGGAATTTCTTTCAGTAAATACAGTCAGCCCTCTGTATCCTGGGTTTTGCATCTGCAGATTCAAGGTCCTGTTTTCAGAGGCAGAGGGGCCACTGGATCCATTGTTTTAGGCCATTTTCTGAGGGAGACGTGAGCATCCGCAGATCTCGGTGTCCGCCAGGGGTTCTGGGCCAATTTCCCATGGATACCAAGGGACAATGGTGGCCGCACGCGCCCTGCACATGTGCTCCTTGTAGCGCTTTTGATATTTCTTGCTCTTACTTCTAGATCTGTGTGGTTCAATAGGGATGATGCTATCTTCCGGGAAGCACTTTGGGAATTTACTGGTGGAGAGGAGGTAGTTTTTGGTTGTCACGATGATTTAGAGGGTACTGTTGGCATTTAGCCAGGGAGAGGTAGGACATTCCTGCGATGCAAGGGACAGGCCCGCACAAAAAGTGTCCTTCATATCTTTTGGTTTTTGAATGTTTAGCTGGACAGACATTCATGTAGCTGAAAATCCAGTTTCTACTCCTCTGCACCTAGACTGTAAGGCTGCATTGCAGGCAAAGTAGATTTTCACACTTTTATGTACACGGATCGTCTGGGAACACTGCTACTATGTGATCAAGGGAAGGTTGTACTTTGTTTTATTTAAAACCTAGTGAATTGTTCACTGTTTCGGCACCAATGCTTCTGATGGTAATCGAGTCAACACAAAATAACAACAGTGAATGATAGGAGCTTATAACTGCTGCTGCCACAGTCAAGGTGATTGTACATATACGTGGGAATTTGATGACTTTATTATAGTGACTCTTGCCTGAGCATTTACAGATTGAAATACCTATTATCTTTTTTATACAGTACTTTATTTTTTTATTTTAATAAAAAATTTGTTTTATTCATTTTTTGATATATGAGCAGATGGGTTATAGTATTTGCATAAATAAAATCTAGGATAGTAATATGACAAAATGTTATAACAAAGGGAGTGCTCGGTCTGATATGGTTGAGAACTACTATATCAGACCCTAACTTCCTTGAAGATCTTTCTTATTTATTGTTCAAGAATAACAGTCATATTTATATCTTTATTACCACTTCATAACCCAGTGGCTCCTGCATAGAAGACACCCATATATTTTACTGTTAACTTAATGCATGTAACCAGCATTTCCTGTTTCTTGCTCACTGAAATCCTTCCAGTGTCCAGGCGAGGCTGCAGTCCTCGGAAAGTCAGAGCTGCTCGTATCTGGGCTGAGTCAAGATGAAGCACTGAATACATGATGCTGAAGCAGTTGGCTCTCCAGACTGAAAAAGGTAGGTCCCTGCCTCAGTGCACAAAACCCCTCCACACAGAATAAAGACATAGATCTGAAAAGCAGAACTTGAAGACTTTTAGAAGAATGTATAGAAGTATGTTTTTATGAACTTGGAACAGGGAAGCGTATCTTAAACAAGATCCAAAAAGAACAAATCACACACACACACACACACACAAAAACATGAAAAATTTGACCATGTTAAATTTTAAGATATTTGAACTGCAAGCACCATAAAGTTTGCATTTCTTTTTTTTTTAAATCATCACCCAAGGATACTTTTTTATTGACTTTTAGTGAGAGTGGGAGAGAGGGAGTGGAGGAGAGAGAGAGAGAGAGGGAGAGGGAGAGAAATGATGTGAAAGAGACACATCAACCGGTTGCCTCCTTCACATACCCCAACCAGGGCCTGGGATCGAACCTGCAACCCAGGTATGTGCCCTTGACCTTGACCAGAAACCAAGCCCAAGACCTTTCAGTTTATGGACTGACGATCTAACCAATGAGCCACACCAGCCAGGGCAAGTTTGCATTTCCTAGAGAAAAAAATATTAGTGGTGGCTATAACTCGTAAGATATCCAGAATACATATATTTGTTCCTATAAGTCAATAAGAAAAATGCAAAAGTAGACAAAGAGAAAGAACAAATAAATCAATGACTAGGAAACTCAAATGACCCATATTAGATCTATGAAAAGTTGTTCAACTTTACTAGCAGTCAGGGAAATTAAACTGGAAGTTGGAAATAGCACCCAGTTGTACAACCTTTAGCTTGAAATAATCGGCATATGTGATAAAATGTGTTAGTAAATATTCAGACTCTCAAATGTAGCTGATGAAGTGTGAGCTCATGGCGCCACTGTGGTGAAGTGGCATTCAAGCAAGCATGACTCACCAAATCCATCTCTAGGTGATTAATGTCAGTGGAGTGTGTTTCAAACTGTATTTAAACACCCACAATAAGAAGTATATTTATAGGACTATTTACTAGATAATACATAAACATTTATAAGTAAAATAAAACATAATTTCATAAACATTCATTCCCCTTAACTACGTGATACTGTCTCATATATTTTGTATTTCTCTATCATCTCCTTTAAAAATTTTTGATAGTTACTTACAAAATTTAGTTCATAATCCTCTAATGGGTTGCAACCAATACTGCCCATGAGAAACATCCAAAAACACACATGGAGATATACATGAGGGTGTTCACCGTGACATTGTTACAGCAACACCCCATACTCATTCACAGATGTGTAGATTCTCTGGGGCCATATTGTAATGATGTAAAAAGCATCTACTTGTCTGCTTTCTTTTCCAGCTGCTGTAACTCAGGATGAAAGAAATGGCTTAATCCAGGACACACTGAGTGGGTGCTGAGTACCCCCTAGGACCTTGTTCTGACTCCTCAACTACTTTTCTCAAGGACCATCTCGTCTCTTACCTGGAAAACTAGTAAACCATCGAACCACTGATGGTTGTTTCAAAGCCACACATGTATTTTTTGGCTCTCATAAAATACCTTTGTCCTGGAGCCTTTGAAGTGCTTTGAACTCCTTGGAATAAAAGTACCAGCTTATTGTCATGATGTTCTCTGAATGCCGATCTCATGTCTGAGGTGGTAATCTGTCCATCTCTGAGCCGGCCCCCATCTTTTGTGTCTCTCTTTCCATCCATTAGACATTCCTCTCTTACCAACCGTAACTTGAACATCTACCTGAGACCAAACTACAGTTGTCACTATAAATTTCTTATGCAATAGTTCAGTTTAATCATTTGCTAATAAAATGTCTCAGTGGGCAGCCTGTAATGGTGATAGCATTACACCATGATACCAGGTTATGCGCAGCAGTAAATACAAGGAATTAGTTCAAGAGACACACAAAACAGGAGCTCATCTCCAAAGTAGGGCTAGAAAATAGGTTCAATATGTATTGTTAGAATATTCAAAAGTGAACAAAGATAGAATAAAGGAGGATGCATTTCCCCACCTGGTATTCTAAAAATTGCAATTCCACACGATGTCACTAAATGTATTGTGAAAAAATATGTTCTGAGTTTGAATAAGGTTGTGATCTCTGATTGAACATAATGAAACAGATTGCTTAATTTCTGAGAACCTTAGAAATTCTATTTTTGTTATATTTATGGTAGTTTTTCCTCCAAAAATCACTAAATACTTCCATTTTGTTTAATCATGGAATGTATTATGTATTTTTTTCCAGAGTGTGTATTAGCATCTCCTCAAACTATTAATTTCCCTCGTTTCTTTAAAAACACGACACTAAGATCTGAGTGTGATCTGGCTGTGTGACATCTGTCACCCAGTGACCGCCACGGTTGATTCAGCCGATCTGGCGGGCTAGACGGGTGTCCCCCTCTGCCGGACGGACCCATGTGCATCCCTCCACGCTCCGTGGAAGAGGGCGGCCTTCCCCACAGCGGAGAGGCCAGGTCTTTGGTGAAGGGCACGTGAGTAGCTGTGCTCCCTGATGAAATCTCCAAACAAGCTATCAAGGTCCATTGGTAGGAGAAGCAGTGTAGCCAAGCTTCCAAAACTCCAGACACCCCCAACGAGGTGCTGTGCGTGGGAGGAAAGGGACTTAAAATGAGCAACAAAGCCAGAGGAAACACAAAAAGCTGAAAGCATAAAATCAAATGATAGAATAAAATTATGGTATTTATAACACTAACTATAAATGTACTAAACAACCGTATTAAAACCAAAGATTCTCCTGTTAGTTGGAAAAAAACAAACTTATTTTAATTTCAAAAGGCACTAGGAAGAAATAGAAAGAACAAAAAATGGAAAGGATTACCTTTATATTATAAATTATAAAGTATAAATGTTATATTTATGTATAAAATTTATATTATACATTTTAAAAGAGAGAGAGGGGGAATAGTAAGGAGAGGAAGGAAGGAAAAAGGAAAGAAGGGAGGAAGGAAGAAGAAAATAAAAAGAGAAGGAAAAACTAGATAAACAAAATTAACACCAGAAATAACAATTTATGACAAAATTATATATTATTTATTTTCAAAATAATTTTTCTTTATTGATTTTAGAGAAAGAGGAAGAGAAACATCAATGAGAGAGATCATCGATTGGCCGCCTCCTGCATGCCCCTCACTGGGAATTGGGCCCACCACCCAGGCATGTGCCCTGAGCGGGAATTGAATCAGCGACCTCTTAGTGCATGGGTCAGTGCTCAGCCACTGAACCACACTGACTGAGAGGCAAAATTAAATTTTAAAATAGGAAAGCAGAGAATAATCTATAATAAAGCTATTATAGTTATGAGCTTATGTAGAACAAGTGGCCTAGAATTGGAATATATAAATACAAAAATACATTAACTAAAGCTATGATCATTAGATTAAATCATTACACTAGACCCTTAGACTAAAAGATAGGTGATGACATAGATTATTTGAATGATATAATTAATAAGGTTATTTTACTCAACATGTTTATATATCAGAACTTCACCCACTGAGATACAATTCTTTCCAAAAACCCATTAAACAACTTTATGAATAATTAATATACAAAGAAAACCTCAAAAATTTTAAATACAGAAATTATAGATAAAAATCCATGAGCACAGTGTCAAAGGAGTAGAGTGACTTAATCAGAAATAAGTGACTGACAGAAATGAATTTAAAAGAATGTTGACAATGGAGTTGATCACTAATAGTGAAAGAATTTTTAAAAAGCTTCCAGATAATCAGCAACAAATAAGGCGCCAGGCCCAGATGGTTTTTGGGTGAGTTTTTAAGCTTTCAAAAGAGAGAATTTCCATAGCATTCAAACTGTTGTAGCTCAGAAAAATAGAAAGAAAGTTTGCCAATTCAGTTAATAAGGATAGCTTCATAAAAAAATACTTGGTACGTAGCCTGACAAAGAATATTAAAAAATGGACACTTGGTGAATATCCATATCATTACAAAATTCTAAATAAAATATAAGCAAATCAAAATATACTATGTAAAAAAGAAATAATAAGAATGCATCATGGCTGAGTAAAATCACCATAAGAGTGAGATGCCCCAATATTAGGAAATATATTTACATTGCTCATTATATCATTAGGTCAAAAGAGAGACATGCAAAATCTGGTGAAGTATTTAAAATGGACTTGGTGATCCCAAACTGTATTTTCTTTTTTAAATATTTGGTAGGTGCGGGCCCCATGGGCATGTTGCCTCTGCCCCCACCCCTCCCACGGAATGCTACTTTGTTCTGACTAAGAATCAAACAAATTTACCTTAAATATATACCAAAGTCCATTCTTACTATAAAACAACTGAAAAATATTAACACTACAAGATACTTAATATTATAAAAAATTATTGTTCATTTTCTAGGGTGATTTTGGTATTTAATTAGGTTTTTATTTTTATTTTTTAATTATTTTATTTTTGGGGGTACATGCCCCTAGCGGGTACCAAACCCCGGACTCTCTGGTCTGCAGCCTGGCACTCCAGCCGCTAAGCCAAACCTGCCAGGGCTAATTATGTTTTTAAAAGTATTTTTTTTATCCTCACCCAAGGATATTTTCTATTTTTTGTTCAGATAGAGTGGGAGGGAGAGGGAGGAGAAAGAGAAACATTGACGTGAAAGGGACACATCGAGTGGCTGCCACCCGCACGACCAACCAGGGCCAGGGACAAACTGCAACGTAGGTACATGCCCTTAGTGGGAACCGAACCCGGGTCTCTCTGGACCGCAGGACGATGCCTCAACCGCCGAGCCAAACCGGCCAGGGCTGTTTTTAAAAGTCCTTTTATTTAGAGATAGGTATTGGAATATATATTAAGGATTTATAATTTGTTTCCAATAATGCAGTCAAGGGAGAAGCGAGTAGGTGTGGGTGAACAAGGCTGGGCCTGTGCTGAACAGTCTCGAGCCAGGTGACAGCTGCGGGAAGCTCACCGCAGTGTCCTGTCCAGTTGTCTGCATTTTTGACATTGTCCACAATAAAAGGTTAACAAACATTGAGAATGATCTTCCTCCTTCAGGCGCTCTTTCCTGGAGTGGTTATGTAACGTAATTGCATTTACTCTCTTCTTACCCGTGGACCGTGATTTTATTAATGCATGCTTTATTTATTGTTGTAGCCAAGCCTCTCTTTTAAGAATTTTGAATGTAAAAGTTCTCACAGCACAGAGACTAACAAACAAAATTTCATCAACTTTGCCTACTACTAATTGTTCATAATAGTTTTTATATTTATCATTATAGTTATACTTTGACCTTCCAAACAAATGACCTTGATAATTATCTTCCAGAGACTCTCTTGCTCCTAAGTAGAGACTCCTGTGTATTCACAGCACCTGTTACTTTGTCTATGTTTATTGTAGTAAATAAATGAATAAACAATAATAAAAACCCAATAGTAAGTAAATAATTTTATTTAAAAGTGGACCCAAGACTTTGACACCACACACCAAAGAAGATATATAGGTGACAAATAAGCATATAAAAATTGTGTCACATTAATTGTCATCAGAGAAATGCAAATTAAAACAATAATGAAACACAATTGCATACCTTTTAGAAGGGCCAAACTCCAGAAAACTGACAACACCAAATACTGATGAGGATGTGGAGCTGGTGGAAATGCAAAATGAATACAGCCACTTTGGAAGACAATTTAGAGATTTTATACAAAATTAAACATACTCATCACGCGATCCAGCAATCAGGATTCTTGGTATTTACCAAGGAGCTGAAAACGTATGTCCACACAAAAACCTGCCCGTGGATATTTATAGCAGCTTTATTCATAATTGCCAAAACTTGGAAGTAACTAAGATGTGCTTCAGTAAGTGAATGGATAAATAAACTATGCTACATTCAGACAATAGACCATTATTTGGTGCTAAAAATAAATGAATTATCCAGCCATAAAAAGACATGGCATAAACATAAATGCATATTACTAAAAGAAGTTGATATTGAAAGGCTATATACTGCATGATTCCAACTATATGACATTATAGAAAAGGCAAACTATGGAGACAAAAAAAATCAGCAGTTGCAGGGGTAGGGGTACAGAGAGGGTAGGGGATAAATAAGCAGAGCACAGAGGCTATTTAGGGCCAAGAAAATACTGTATGATGTTATAATGATGGGTATATGTCATTATACATTTGTCCAAACTTATGTAATCTACAACACCAAGAGTCTTAACAATAATAGTTAAAAAAAAGTATTGTAGTAAATTCAAATACTTCAAATCAAGTGAAAAGTCACGAATCATAAAAATATTTTAAAAATAGAAAGACAGTAAACTATTTGGTAACTACCTGAGACAGCAATAATAGCAACTCCTTTCTTTGATGATTGTTAACTAAGGGGGAGGAAAAAGCATTGATCTTGCCCTTACAATAGAGATACACATCAGGATAGCTGAATAGCCCTGCTAATGAGTAAACATAGAAGCATGCCTGCTAATAAATGAGGACTGATAACATTAAAACATAATTTTCTAAACACTAATAAAATTATTGGTTCAGAAGATGATCATGAGTAGCTGTTGGGACAATTAGGTGAATTGCAGGTGAATTGGATTTTTAGACAGTGCACTACGCAGCAGAGCCACCAGGGGGGAAATATAATTGTACAATAAATGGATCAGACTTCTATCATCCCAGTCTACTAGCTGACCCAGCATCTTGTCGCATCTTAGCATCACAAAAGGTGGGACAGTCAGATAACATGTATCTTCCAATGGGATTCAGCATGAAGTCCACATTATTTCCATGATTTATCACATTATATGTCAAAGTATTTGACTTTAATGCATCAAGCTTTACATTTAGTTCCTTTTTAGTAGATATGCATTTGTTCATCAGTACCTGTGGGGGATTACTTCCAGTACCACTGTGGACAACAAAATTTGTAGGTGGTCGAGTCCCCTATATAAAATGGAATAGTATTTGCATGTAACCTACTCACAATTTTCTATATACCTTAAATCATTTCTGGATTACTTATATTACCTAACATAATATAAATGCTATTTAAATAGCTGTTATAGAGACTATGACAAGGAAAAAGTCAATACAGATGCAACCAGAAACTATTGTAGGCCTAACTATATAGTACATTTCAGCAATGTGTATATATTTGATTCATGGTTGGTTGATTGCAGAATTCAGAACCCAAACTGAGGGCTGTCTTGTACATGGGATAGAGGAGCAAGATAAATGATACAATTAGTAAGCAACCAATTATAGAAGGAGAAACATTCTGGAGAATGATTGTCCTGATCTCTTAAACCAAGCCTGTGATTTTTTTTTTTTTTTTATTCTCATCCGAGGACATGTTCATTGATTTTAGAGAGGAGGCAAAGGGGGAAAGGAAGACAGAGAGAGACATCAATGCAAGAGACGAGTATGGATGGGCTGCCTCCCACCCATGCCCTGACCAGGATGAATCTGTAACCTAGCCATGTGCCCTGACTGGGAATTGAACCCCCAACCTTTGAGTGTACAGGACGATGCTCCAACCAACTGACCACCAGACCAGGGCAGCCAGGGCTATTGGAAAGAGACTTAAGGAACATAACAAGCAAATGCAACCTGTAGTTCTGGATGGAATACAATTTTGAAAAAACAAACAAACAAATAGCTGAAAATACTTTGAACAAGTAGGGAATTTGAATATGGCCTAGCCATAAATGAAGATAAAAAATTTTGAAATAAAAAGATGAATAATAATAACAAAAATGTTACAAGGCACTATGTACAATAGGAACTCATTTTGGCATAAAAGTTAGAAAAGGATATAAAAATAAACCTACTGTAATGTTAAAGGGGCAGTTCATGAATAGTGAGATATAATCATTTTATATTCTTATTTTTATTCTCTGTATTTTACAATTTTCTAACATGTGTATATCTGCTTTTGCATAATAAAAGGTGATTTAAAAAATACAACATATGTAAAGTACTCCACTTACAAGAATAGCAAAAGAAAATATGTAGGCTGATTTGAATATATTGTCTTACAATTTTTGTAAAATTAATGTGTAAATGTTATGCTTTTTTACTCCCAATTTTAGTTAGGTAATTTTTTTTTTATTAAATTCTTACCCAAGGATATTTTTTTCATTTATCTTCAGATAGAGAGGGAAGAGGAGAGAGAGAGAAACATTGATGTGAGAGAGAGACATCAACCGGTTGCCTCCCGCACAACCCGACCAGGGCCAGGGACTGAACTGCAACGTGCCCTTGTCCAGAATCAAACCCGAGACTCTTTGGTTCCCAGGTGGATGCTCCAACCACTGAGCCAAACCGGCCATGGCTAGTTAGGTAATTTTTAAATCTACATTGTATGGCCATGGCACTAAAAGCAACAGCCATAAAAGAAAATTAAGAGTTAAGAGAAATTACATGACTTGTGCAGTCGAGAAGTAAATGAATGGACAAATGTTGAACAAGGGGGAAAATTTTACCACACAAATAACGACTTGATATATAAGATTAATCTTACAAACCAGTGAGAGAGAACAGAGCTCCTGCCAACAGGGAAAGGATCCTAACAGACGTGTGAAGATGGTAAGGGCGTAGGTAGCAAAGGATCAGCTCCTGGTGCGAAACGAAGAGCCCCTAGGCGAAGACGGGCACCATCCCTGTCCTGAGCTTCTAAATGGGGCTCCACGTTCAAGGTCCCCCAACATGGGCGTACACCTGTGTGAGTCAGGATGCAGAAAGTGCACAAAGCAGTGGGAAGTGGTGAGGGCTGGGGAAACTAGACCACACCAGTCTCCCCAAGACCCCTGTCGTTTAAAGTGGTACTGCTCTGATTTGGCCCTGGGCCACTGGTCGGTGATTTATGTGTCGATACTGCAACATGCAATGGTCCAAGAAGCTCTGGAAAGCAGACCAGGCAGAGCAGCACGTTCTGTGGATGAGTAATAAAGGGGAACCAAAGACATCCGAGGTCTCCCAGTGCACAGTGGTTTTAAACGTGCAAATGACACAAAGCAAGTACACTTCCCCGCAGGAAGATTCCCACTGAGTGAAGGAGACTTTGGGTGGAGACAGCTGTGAGCTGGGAGAGTGGGGGGAGTCTGCCCGAGGGAGAGAGGTGGAGAGCACGGTGCTGACTGTAGAGGGTTGCCGTGAGAGGAGCCGGCACGATGGAATGATGGCTGCAGGTCGGAGCAAAACCCGGAGGAAGACTGGATTCCAGTGGCCTTAAACCCAGGGACTGCGTCCTACAGGAAGGCCGTGGGAAGACACACAGCCATGCTCACAGGGAGAGCGCCGTGTGACCAGAGGCAGGAACTGCAGTGACACGGCCACGAGCAGGACGCCAAGGACTGTCAGCAACCAGCAGAATCTGGAAGGAATCCAGGAACGATTCTTTTCCCGCGTCGGAAGAGGGAGCCTGGCCCTGCAGACACCTTGTCTGCAGACGTCTGACCTTCCTGCGAGATAACACATTTCTGTGGATTTAGGCTCTGAGTGTGTGGTCATTTGGTACAGAAGCCCTAGGAAATGCACGCAAGGCTATGTTTGACGGCGAAGAGACATCAGGCTGGAAATGCCGGGGTAGCTTTGAACAGTCAGATCCTTTCAGTGAGAACACCAACAATCATTTTACGGAGCTAGACAAGTTAATACCAAGTTGTGTAAAACAAAACAATCACACTACAATAGCCAGGAAAACAATGGATAAGACAAACATGAGTGGGGAGAATGAGCCCCAGCAGACAATAAAATATACTAGAAATCCTCTAATTAAAGCGGTATGGCACCAGTACATGAATAGACAGCAAGTAGTAGACTAGAGTAGAAAATCCAAAAATAGGCTTCCATTCATATGAAAATGTGTGGTTACCTTTTTTTTCTACAAATACACTCAGCTCAAGACATTTCTGCAACAGGTAACAGGGCTTGGTGGTAAGGCTAAAAGGAACACGAATTTTCAAATGAATTGGGACAGACACTGGCATTTGTAAGCAGCTAACGTGATAAATAGAGCCTCCAGGACAACATGGCATTCTTCTTCCACAACATCACAGTGGATAAGCCTCACGGGAGGAGGGAGTTAAGCCCAGGCCCTGGTGGTGAACAGAGTGAGCATCCTGCTACATCAGAAGCAAAGAGGGTTAGGTCTGAAACAGGCAGTGTCTAGAGCCACAAGAGACTATGGGCCACGGTGTAGAATATTCTGGAAGCTCAAATGAAGACGAGCCAAGGCAAGAAGCACATTGTTTTACATGATCTCCATAACATGAGGCCTGATGAGCACGTGGAAAATGCAGTGAGTTTTGTTCCTGGGTTGTCCTGAGACTCCCTGGTGGACCTGAGGTGGCATGTCCAGGAATCTCTACATACTGGCTGGCACCGGATCTCAGGGAGGCTCCAGGGCCCGAAGACTGGAGACAATCATCCTTTTCCTCCTGGTGCAGAAGTGCTTTCCCACAAGGCATAGGGTGTCCCTGCCCACTCACCTGCCCAGCCTGCTTCTCCACCGTCGGCGGGGCCCTGGCGAGTCCAGAACGTGCTGAGTGGAAAGATGGGGTGTTTAAACACATGGTGACAGACACTGCTTCTTTAAAAAATTTTTTTTCTTTATTGATTCTAGAGAGAAGAGTAAGTGAGAGGGAGAGATAGAAACATCGATAAGAGAGAACATCAATTGGCCGCCTCCTGCATGTCCCCCACTGGGAATGTACCCACAACCTGGGCATGTGTCCTGACTGGGAATCGAACCAGCGACCTCTTGGTGCATTGGTCCACGCCCAACCACTGAGCCACACAGACTGGACCAGACACTGCTTCTTTAAGGCCCAGATACCACCTCAGCTGTGTGGCTCTGGGAAATAAAGGAGGAATGTGTGTCTCATTCTCACTTTTTCTTTTAGTGAATTGAACACATTCATTATGCTTTCGGCGAGGCCAGAGCAAGCAGAGGCCGACATGGTCCTCACACTTAAAAAGAGCTATTCAAATGTGGGAAGTGACTGACACCTCCCTGGACCGGTTAGTGAGAACTAGTTGGGGAAATATCAAAGCCCCTCAAATCCCAAGCCTGCCCCGCGGTGCCAGCCACTGCGCACTTTCTGTTCACGGTGGGCTTTGTTCTCACTTCTTTCCATCTGGTCAGTGTTCTCAAGTGGGGACTCGAGTTGCAGAATGGTGCTAAAGAGCACAATCCAATGTATCCTAATCTAAAATTAGGCCAAATGTAACATTTCCACCCCCTCACCCGCCCCCCCATGTGTTCAAGAATATATGCTTAGAAATGATTTCATACATTTGGACTCAACTGAATTTTTAGTAGGATGAAATAAATGCTCTTAATAGAAGTTCAGTGTATGCTCAGTTCTTGCCTAATTCATTACATGAGTGTAAAGTTTGTTCTTTCCTTCTGAAGTGATCCTAAGAGCAGTGATTTAAAGAGATAACCCAGCAGCCCGAGGACCCTTTCAGGTCTCCAGCTGGACGGGACACGCCACCGACTCTTCGTTCTCTCTTCTATTTACTAGATCAATAAAGCTTCCAGAGTGCCCTTTCCCTGTTCAAACAAAACAGCGAGTTCTCCACTCACACCCTCATTTCACTCAGGAATTTACTTTAATCATCATTAAATTAAAGCTCCCAAAGTTCTATTCAGCAAGCCATGTTGGGAGGATTCTCGGCAAATAGTTTCCCAAAGCCTGTAATTTGCGTAGTAATGCGATCAGCTCTTCGCCGGGATTTAAAGCAATGACTACTTTTTACTCCAGCATCGTGCCTAAAAAGCATTTTAATGGGCTCAACATGACCATAAGTGCTATTTGCAAATGCCTGAAAATTGTGGATAATGATATTCTGTGCAGGAAATCATTCTCTTACACTAATCCCACACACTCTGTTCGTCTGCCCAGGTTTCGCATGACTTTGCTCAGAATTGTATAATGGCTTTTTGGGTCCCAAGCCAGTGACATTGGTGAAATTCTTCAGGTCTTACTAGATGTTTGACACCAACTCCTCAGCTATAGCCACCAGAGGGTGGAGTCAGTTTTCTAAATGATTTAGAGCAAAGTAGCGGTATCATCACCCTCACCTTCTATTAAACTTCGGCTGGAAGAGCAAAGCTGTGCGCAGACACAGTCACCTGACTCTTGGGCGTGGGGCTACCATTCAGATAAGAACCTGACCATTTAATTTTGTCAAGTGGCACTCAGTGATTCTAACAGTCACTGTAGCCAAGTACACAGGTGGAGCCAGGACTGGGAGATTTACACGCAAGACTGTCATACAGATGATTCAAACAATTTAGTAAAAAAAATAAATAAATAATAAAGTAAAAAATAATCACCCAGCCAGTTTGGCTCAGCAGTTGAGCATCAGCCTGCAGACCAGAGAGTTCCAGGTTCACTTTCTGCTAGGGGCATGTACCGCAAAAAAAAAAAAAAAAAAATCACTTGGCATCACAGATGTCGAATGTCCTGGTGGATGTCAGTGCTGACCACTGCCAATCCCAGGCCAAGGGTGCCCTGTGTCCAGGGCTATGACCTGGTTGATAAGCCAATAAATTCAAGTGAGGTTCATTCAGTGTCCATGTGAAAACACCATGCTATTGAAAAGGTGAACAGGGGAAGTCGGTGTGTTGGTGAGGGGTGAGCAGAAGAGCAGAGGAGAACCAGTCCAAACCAGTGGGTTGAGAGTCGAACTAAATCCTAATGCATGGTCCTCATTCACCTGCCCGTGCTCATGACATAACTCCGCTACTATTTAAAGACTCTTTAAGGCAGAGATTAAAGTCTACACCTATCTCTAGCCACAAGAAGCAACTAGTTAATTAACTGATTAGGTGTACGCAATTTTCTAACTTTAGCTAATTGTAAAGGATAAAGGAATCCCTTTGTAAGCTCTGTGGCTTGTAACTTAAAGGTAACCCTTCGGCTCCTTTTACTTTACCCTTGGATTTTGGCTCAGTGCCCTGCCAGAGTGGGTTCTTGGGAAGTCTGTGGGTGCTGCCACGCCGGTGAGGGGCGGATCTGCTTCCAGGAGTCCCCCGAGTGAGCACTCTGAAGGCAGGGTGAGGGCCGCCCCCTGCGGAGCTGGTGGAGGAGCGAACCTCGGCCAGCAGCCGCCCGCCCCTACGTTGCTTTCCAGGGCACAGAGACCACACTTCTCACTTACACAAGACTCCTCTTCGGTGGTCTTGAAGTCAGAAGGTCCCTGCGGAAGTCACTGGAGCTATGGAAAACAATCGAAGTTCTTCCCTGCAGACAATCCGTCATCCTGCTAGCTCACAGGTACCACTGTGGCGTGTACTTTGATCCAGGCGGTGCAAGCAGGGGCGACATGGGCCACCTCCCTGCTGAAGAGAGAGAGGAGCCAGTGTGCACTTGATGACAACACCCTTTTTCTCTGCCTGTGGCCACTGCCGATGTTCCCTGGTGGCTGCCTCATCGACCCAGGGCCCAGGGTGTGTGATTCCATGGGGCAGACCCATAACCGACTCATAATGACATATAGCCTGAAATAATAACCTTCTTTTGGGGAGGGGGTAAGTCTGAGATGCGAGGTTATTCATTTATTGCTACGGCACATCCATCGATCCCGACTAAGACAGGGGTCAGCCCCACTCCTAGGCAGATGGATTTGTAACAGGCTTGGTGCCCTGAAAGGTACCTTTTAGACCTAGCTCTGGGGGATTCACACATAATGTTTTTAGGTGAATAGGAGGGTTCCAGAAAATAATCATGTTAATTAAAAGCTAGATAAATTCATAGTGTTAACGATGGATGACTTTGCCCTGGCCAGTTTGGCTCAACAGTTAGAGCTTCGGCCTGCAGACCAATGAGTCTCAGGTTCAATTCCGGTCAAGGGCACGTACCTCTGGTGTGGTTCCTCCCAGGCCCCTGTCCGGGTCCTGTGGGAGGCAACTAGTCCATGTGTCCCTCTCACATGGATGTTCTCTCTCTCCCTTCATCCCTTCTTCCCATTCTATCTGAAGATAAATAGAAATATAACCTTGGGTGAAGATTAAAAAAAAGAAAAAAACAACAAGACAGACTTAGTTGTTCACATGTGCCAAAAATCCACCCATACTACCTGATTTCAAGAATTTGTTTCATTTAGTAAAAAAATAATATTCATTTTTGGCTCAGATGTGTCTTATGGTCAGTCTCACAGTCTAATTTGCTTCTGGTGATACCGGCTTCTGGCAAAGCCGATTCTGCTTCCGTCTCCACTCACAGACTCGGGCCCTTCTCCAGTGAATGATCATCCGAAGCCCTGCAGGCAGGACCTACAGGCTGGATCCGCTGACACCTCAGGGGAGGCTGGAGGGAGAATGTTTCATTGTCCAAGCAGCAAGGTCAACATATTGAGCCCTGAGGGGTTGGAAAGGATATTTATAGATTACAATGTTTTATATTTAGCTAAGCATTAGAAAGTGTGTCAACAATAGGGGCCACTGGTTGCATTTTGGGGTGAATTCTCTCCTATGCTGTCCCTTCTCGTGCTCCAAGAAATGCATGGCTGCTCTCCTCTGAGCATTCACAGTTACAGTTTCAAACACAAGCCCTGAAGATTTAGGCCACTGTAAATGTATGAAGGATGAAATGTAACCTGTGACATGATTATAATGATGTGAATTTATTTCCATCCATCAACTAGAACTGGGAATAAAAGCATCAAAAATTAGCTTGTGAATCACCTATTCCTTTATTTGAAAATCCTCTTATTGTTGCAGAAGTGTTTTGACAATAGAAATAAGGAGTTTCTAAAACATGGAAACAGCACAGGGTTTGGCTGAAATAGCCAGTGTTCCTTTTGTAAAATGATCCCAGTGGCTTGGCCTGGGATGTACAGTCTGTCTCTGTCATTTCAAATCCCCCTGCTTCCCAAGCCCCCACGGGATGCTGGTACTGTGGTAGGTCGCAGACCTGCAACTCATTCATCAGCCATCTGAGGACGGGCGGATCTGCTCCTCTGTCCTGTCCTCAAAGTTAGCGGGGAACAGCCGGTGTCTGCCACACCAGCCTGGTCCACATACATCTCTTCCAGCAACTCTGCCCTGGGTCTGTCAGAATGTGCATTTAGAGTTATGAATTGGTGTCATTAATATGTTGGGCATGTTCCATGGTTGTAAAGCATCCTGCAAGGGGAGAGTCGTGGCTGGGGACAGACATGGTTTATAGCTGCTGCTGGTTTACAGGTGGGGAAAGCCCGTCTTCGGTGGCCCTTGGGCTCAGGAAAGAGCAAGAGAGACAGGGAGTGGAAGACCCAGCTGTCTCGATCGACCCTGATGGGGGAACGAGAACGCAATGACAGCGGCACCTCTTCCCTTCCCAGGGGTCTTCAGTTCAGCCACTCTCTCCTAAGATCTCAGTTCTTTAATACATTTTATTTTATGTTTTTATTGATTTTTTTCTAGAGAGAGAAAGGGAGAGATAGAAACATTGAAGTGAGAGAGAAACATCTATCTGCTGCCTCCTGCACAACCCCTACTGGAGATTGAGCCCAAAACCCAGTAATGCTCTGACCAGAATGAACCGGGACCTGGCAGTCCATGGGACAACATTCAATCCACTGAGCCTCACCGGCCAGGCTAAGATCTTGTTATTTTGGTATTTGCCAAGTGTGGAGTTCTCAGATGGACACAGAGCCAAACAAAGAAAACTACAAAAAAATATCCCACCAGTAAACAATGTAAAAATAAATGATCAAAAAAAGTGTTATAGAATATAGAATTTACTGTGAAATATTTTCATGTTAAGATGTCAGTGAGGAGGTCCTTGTTTTTCCTTCACAACTAAAATTTTAGGCAAGTAGGAACCCGAGGTTTTATTTTGCCAGCAGGGCCAGCTGGGAGCATCTGGAACCTGCAGTCCGGTAGACTAGAAGTGGACACACCACAGGGCTCGGAAGTAGGGGAGATATTCATACACAAGTTAGCATAGGACCCGAGACATTAACCCCCCACCCTCCATTCAAGCTTTCTGCTTAATGAGTTGGGGGAACAGAATCAAACTGGTGGAGAATGGACAAATGCAAAGGACAAACTATAGGAATTATGAGACCTAATTAGTCAATGACAGAAAGAACTGATATTTACTGATGACCTACTATGTGCCCAGGATGATGAAACTCATATGTTTATTCATCTGTGCAATAATTCTGTAAAACTGCAATTGTTATCTTTATTTTACAGGTGAAGAAATGGAACAGGGATGTTAAGTGACTAGATGAGATCACAAGACAAATCCCCTCTTTTCCTGACCCACAATTTTCTGTTGCAATTTCATTGATATTCTCTGTTCCTTTGAGGAACCAAGGTTTCTGGTGTTTTTTTCTTCTGGGTTCTATTAGTAAGTATATCTAGATTTACTGACTCCCAACAGTCACACATGGTTATAAAAACTCGCATTCCTGGAGAGTATAAAATTAAAATTAATAATCTACTTTACACTCACCTCTAGTTCCACAGCCCAGGGATCACCAAATTTTAGCACTTACTTATGTTGAACTCTAAATAATTACTTAGACCTCTGTTTCTGGATTGATTGTCTTTAGCAAGTGCCTTTGGCTTCTCTATTATGAAAATAAAATTGTAGTGACCTCTCTGATTCTTTACCAGTCACCTATTTCTTAGTTTTTAGTTCATCCACTGGATATCATCTGAGCTGCACAATAACAAATATTTCTTGACCCATCTATTTTAGGGAGCGTCTTTTGGCTTCCCATTATGCATTATAGAACCTTTACCCATTTTACATTTCTCCCCATCTCTCCTCCTGCCTTTATGTCCACCTTTTATTCACCTGATCATTACAGCTTCCTATAACTGAAAAGTCATTAGTATTTTATCTATCAATGGGTTTTTAAATCTGAGTACCAGTAATTGACATTTAACATATGATTCTCTAAATATCATCTACCACATATTCAACTAGTGAATTTTATTTATGGAGAAATAAACTGCAATCCTATGTTACTGAACATCTGTCACCTAAAAAATATAGCTTTCAAAATCTAGGAGTTGAGAGAGTGAAGCAACTGACCAGTGCATTGCATGTCTTTAAAGTTACGACTACATTCTTTCATTGTTTAAGTGAAGTCATCTGGCTTCTTCATTTTATTTTTTATGATAAATTAATTTTCTTGTTGACATTATTCTCATTGCCTTGAACTGTCAGCTAGCTTTGGATGTCCTGCTGTTTAGATCTATTGCGAAGAGGTCATTCTGGATTTTTAAAAAATCTGCTCTTGGAACTAATGTCTGTCTCTTTCTTGGATCCTTTATCATTTTGCTGATGACAGCTTGACAGGTAGGTAATAAACATTTTGAGTGTTTCTCGTCTTTATTTCCCCTTATACTTTGTTGATAGTTTAATGGGGTAGAGGCTTTTCAGTTCAAACTTATTTGTCCTTACATTTTGGAAGACATTTTTATTTTATTTTATTTTATTTTATTTTAATTTCTGCCTAGAATCCAAAGTAAGTTGATTTTATTTCTCTTCGGTAACAGAGGACACACACAAACACATACACGTTTCAGCATTTTACGGTGACAGAATTAGGTGGAATTGCATTTTTTCTGTACTTGGTTCTACGTTTTGTCTGAGAACAATTTTTCTTAACCTAATTTTTTGGCTAATTGTTTCCCCTCCATTATCTCCAATCTAACACAACTTTGACTCTCTATTTAAAGTTTCTTTAACTTTGTCTACTATTCCTTTTCTTGGGTGCTTTAGTTCAACAATCGTACTTTTTAAATTTCCATCAACCCCTTTTTCTTATCTGCTTTATTCTTTCTCATACCAACCTAGTAGTGCTTTGTATCTAAACTGTCTCCTCAAGTCTCACTGAGAACACTGTTGAGAATAACTGTTCTGTCCTCGTCCCTTTCTTTACTGCTTCCCCTGTTGCCTGCTCACTCTTTCCACGTTCGTCCTCTGTGAGTATTGTGTGTGTGTGTACTTGTGTGTTGTGTAATCTTTTCCTGAAAAGTCTGGTCATTTTTCATTGCTCCATCAGCTCTCTGCAAGAGAAGTGAGCTTTGTGATGAGCTACGTTTCCCCTCGGTGACCAGCCCTCTCCAGGGAAAGCAGCTCTGTGTGGATGAGAAGCACACCGCTGCCCAGGCTGTGCGTTAGGGCGTGTGGCGAGGCAGGCGGAACTTCAGTGCCACCACCTGCATTTCCATCAGACGCTGAAGCAAATATGCTAATTCTGAGGAGTCATGTGTCCTTTCTGGGAGCTTCAGACTTTCCTTCAAAACTACTTAATTTCTTACAATGGGGATCTTCAGCTCCCGTCTGCTGCACAGGTTGGGGTAGACAAGGGACCTGGACAGAGGTCACCTGAACAGCTTTTCTGAGGATCTTCAGTCAACATCCTCAATTTCTCTTCCTCCTCCAGCATTATAAACATGTTAATTTCAGTCCTGGCCAGCTTGGCTCAGTTGTTAGAGAGTTGACTCAAGGACCAAAAAGTCTCGGGTTTGGTTCCAGTCAAGGGCACGTACTTCTGTTACAGTTCGATCCCCGGCCCTGGCTGGGGTTGTGCGGAAAGCAACAAGTCAATGAGTCTCTCACATCAATGTTTCTCTCTCTCTCTTTCTCTCCTTCCCCCCACTCTATCTGAAAACAATGGAAAAATATCCTCCAGGATTAAAACAAACAAACAAACAAACAGCAACAACAAAACATGTTAATTTCAGAACTTTGTTACTAAAATGTTCCTATGTCTTTGGCAAGGAAATCCCTTTGCAAGATCCTCTGCTGACCTAATAAACTTACATCTTTTTCAAGATTTTTAAAATCTGCAGTCCACTGTTGTGCTCCATTCCCCCAAACTTGTACCCATTATTACCGTTGTGATAAATTCACTCCATGTTCTTCATTGAATTAAAATGAAAGTGAAAAAAAAAAGTGTGTGCTCAGTGTATCAAGAATTCTGAAAGCATGAACTGTCCACATGATGCCAAATATCGTTCTTCCATTATTGACACCACTTAGATTGTGGTGCCTTTATGTAGGAGGCCAATTTGATGTCTAATGAAACAAAGCTTCAAACCTTTCTGCTATTTTTATTAGCAGGAAGTTACTACATTCACAGTAAGTTAAAAACACAGTTTTACATAATTTAAAAATCTTCTGCACAGTAAAAGAAACCAGTATCAAAATGAAAAGAAAACCCACTTTTGGGAGAACATATTTGCCAAAGATACATTGGACAAGGGGTTAATATCCAAAATATATAGAGTACTCATAAAATTTAACAAAAGGAAGACAAAGAATCCAATTTAAAAATGGAAAGAAGACCTAAATAGACACCTCTCCAAACAGGACATACAAATGGTACAGAGACATGAAAAAATGCTCAATGTCACTAATCATCAGAGAGATGTAAATTCAAATGTCTATGAGGTATCACCTCACACCTGCTAGAATGGCTTTCATCAACAAATCATCAAACAACAAGTGCTGGCAAGGGTGTGGAGAAAAGGGGACTCTAGTGCACTGCTGGTGGGAATGCAGACTGGTGCAGCCACTATGGAAAACAATATGGTGTTATCTTAAAAAATTAAAAATAAACTGCCATTTGACCCAGTGATCCCACTTCTATGAATATACCCTAAGAAACCCAAAACACCAATCAGAAAGAATATATGTACCCCTTTGTTCATAGCAGCACTATTTACAATAGCTAAGATCTGGGAACAGTCCAAGTACCTATCGGAATATGAGTGGATAGAAAAACTGTGGTACATATACACAATGGAACACTATGCAGCTGTAAGAAAGAGATCTGTTATCCTTTGAGACGACATGGAGGAACTTGAGAGTATTATGTTAAGTGATATAAGCCAGTCAGAGAAAAACAAATATCACATGATCTCACTTATTTATGGAATTTAATGAACAAAATAAGCTGAAGATCAAAACAGACCAAGAATCATAGAAGTAAGAAATAGACTGACAAACCTCAGAGGGACGGAGGATGGGGTGCAGTTGGAAGAGATAAACCAAAAAACTTATATGCGTATATGCATAACCAATGGACACAGACAATAATGTGGGGAAGGCAGGAGGGGTGTGGGAGTGGGGAAGCAGGGTTCAAGGGGAGGCCAAAAGGGGGAACATCTGTAATAGTTTCAACAATAAAGATTAAGATAAAAAAAAGATAAAAAAAACAAGCCAAAACAAACAAACAAACAAAAAAAACCCCACCTCATTTGCTTGCCTTTATTGGCCTTAGTTTCCATAGCAAGTGTAAATTATGACCCCCTTTTATTGAATCTTTTAGTAAAAATTGAATTGTTTCCACCTATGGCTTCACTGACTAGCTACCTAAACTGAATGGATATTGATACTACTCTTATTACTTGTCAAGGTAGCCAAGGAAATTAACATTAAAGTGGATAAGACTTAAAATCAGAATTTTGGACCTTAGAAAATACTTTGACTATGGCTGAATCCTGGTTTCACTTGGGTTCTATTTTCATGAAACATTTGTGCCTGGGCGTGAGGACTAATGTGCATCTGCTGAGATGCACCAGGACCACTTTTCTCAGGATCCCGAGTGAGCTGGATTCTGACCCTGCTGGTATCGCCAAACTTTAGCATAGGCCGCCTTCTTCTGGACAGAATAGACTATTTCTTAAAGGTAGAGTATTTGAAACAGAATTAGAAAGGACAGAGTCATTTATAATCACTCTAGACTAAAAAATTTTATTGTTTAAGGATTTCTTTTCCTGAAAGTTGCACATATGAGGTTTAGGAAAATTTGGTCTAGGAGAAAAATGTTCCAAATCACTATTTTTTACTATTTTGGGCATAGTTTCAAATATTCTCTGTCAGTATGCCTCAGAGTATTAAGCAACGTGACTTAAAAAACATTCAGTGGTCAGAGAGAGAAAATGGGAGCGGAGTGAATGGAGCCACATAGACCACCTCCCCAGACCAAACTGGATTCACAACGAAAATAAAGACAAATTGTCAGGAAGGAGCAACCAAAAGGCAGCCTGGAGGACCACATAGCCAGGGACACCGACTCAATCCTGGTAGGCTTGCGAGGACGCGAGAGGGGGCCGGGAGCCCACGGTCCACAGCGGCCTGGGCTGGGACCAGGGGATTCGGCGGGAAGCTGCTGCCACCTTGGCTGTGACCCCGCCTGAGTTCCGCGAACTCTGCTGCCTGCTAAGCCCTTGGCTGGTGTCGCACAGACTCCGCTGGGACCAGGGGACTCGGTGGGAAGCTGCTGCCGCCTCGGCTGCATGCTAAGCTCTTGGCTGGTGCCACACGAACTCAGCTGAGAACAGGGGGGTCAGCGGGAAGCTGTTGCTGCCTCGGCTGCAACCGCGGCTAAGTCCTGCGAACTCGGCTGAGCCCTATGCCCTCGGCTGGTGCCGAAGACTCAGCGGCCCTTAGCTGGGAGCATCGCCATCGGGATAAAAGTCCCAGGCGGCTCCATGACGCAGAGTCTAGACAGAGGCTAAATTGGCAGCAGCCACTCACCTTGGGCTCCGGCAGAGGGAGGGCAGACTGGACTGGAACTGTGTAGGGACACTCGGGATTTGGAGGGTGCTCAGAGCTTTTGCTGAGAGCAGCCACGCAGGACTGTGGTCATTTTACTCCTTCCCAGGACCCTGGGGAGAGGCGGCGGCCCCTCCCTCAGAGATTCAACCCCACCTGGTGGCCATTGAAATGCTAATTGAGGCCCATTAACAACCAGCATCCGCCCCACCCTCAGGAAATCCTCTTACACTGAGCATCTGAGGGAGTTTTTCAGGCAACTCAGAAACCAAGGATCTTCAGGTGACCTCTACTAATAGCCTCCAGGCAAAAAAAAAAAAAAAAAAAGCTAGAGGAAAGTTAAGACTTGACAGTGGTGGTTAAAGTGGGTCCCCCCTGCCTCATCCAAACCCAGGAGAACACCAACACCCACAGGGAAAATTTGGCAGACTCCAAAGCCGACTGTGATAGCCAAAATGGTGAAAAACAGAAACAAAAGCCAAATGAAAGAACAAAAGACCTCTATGGAAGATGAGATAAATGAGGTGCAGTTAAGCAAGTTAACAGAACTAGAATTCAGAGCCATGATCTTGAGGAAGCTCAACAGCATGTGTAAGGACATGAGCGCCATGAGTAAAGACATAGAAATGTTGAAAATCAACCAGTTGGAAATTAAAAACGACATATCGGAAATGAAAAACACATTGGAAGGTCTTAAAAAAAAAAAGAGTAGGGGAAGCTGAGGACGGATCAGTGAATTAGAAGACAGGGTAGAAAAAATCAACCATCAGAAAACCAAAAGGAAAAAACAATTAAAAAACAGGAAGACACCTTACGAGAACTGTGGGACAACTGGAAACGTAATAATATTTATATCATAGGAGTCCTGAAGAAGAAGAAAATGAGCAAGGGTTAGAGAATATATTCAAAGAAATAGTGACAGAAAGCTGTCCTAACTTGGTGAGGGAAGAAGGCATTCAAGTTCAAGAAGCACAGAGAGCCCCAAGTATGAAGAACCCAAACAGGCCCACACCAAGACACATAGTAATCAAACTGCCAAAAATTAAAGACACAGAGAGAATCCTAAAAGCAGCAAGAGATAAGCAACAGGTTACCTACAAAGGAAACACCATAAGGCTCTCAGCTGACTTCTCACAAAAAACACTACAGGCCAGAAGGGAATGGCATGAACTAATCAAGGTCATGAAAAACAAGGATCTGAATCCAAGACTACTCTACCCAGCAAGGCTATCATTCAAAATGGAAGGTCAAATAAAGAGCTTCCCAGACAAAAAAAGGCTAAGGGAATACATTAGCACCAAACCAGCACTGCAAGATGTGTTAAAAGGACTGTTGTAATTAGCAGGAGAAATGGGAAGAAAAATAGAACCAAACTAAACAAAAATGGCAATAAATAAGTACATATCAATTATCACCTTAAATGTAAATGGATTGAATGCTCCAATAAAAAGACACAGAGTAGCTGATTGGATAAGAAAGCATGACTCATCTATATGTTGTTTACAAGAGACCCACCTCACAACAAAAGACTCACATAGATTGAAAGTGAAGGGATGGAAAAAACCTTCCAAGCAAACGGAAAGGAAAAAAAAAGCTGGGGGAGCAATACTCATATCTGATAAAATAGACTTCAGAATGAAGGCTATAACTAGAGACAAAGAAGGCCACTACATAATATTGAAAATCTATCCAACAGGAAAATAACCTTGATAAACATATATGCACCCAATTCAGGAGCACCAAAATATATTAAAAATCTTCTGGAGGACTTCAAAGGAGAAATCGATAGCAATACAATCATAGCAGGGAACATCAACACCCCGCTGACATCACTGGACAGATCCTCTAGATAAAATTTAGCAAGGAAACAGAGACTCTAAATGAAGCACTAGACCAAATGGATTTAATAGATATCTACAGAGAATTACACCCAAAAACTACAGAATTCACATTCTTCTCAGTTGCACTTGGGACATTCTCAAAGATAGACCACATGCTAGGGCACAAACTAAGTCTACAAGTTCAAGAAGACTGAAATCATATCAAGCATCTTCTCAGATCACAATGGCATGAAACTAGAAATCAATTGCATGAAGAACATACAAAGTCATTTGAACACATAGAAGCTAAATAGCATGTTATTAAATAATAAATGGGTCACCGGGGAGATCAAGGAAGAAATCAAAAACTTCATGGAAACCAATGAAAATGAAGACACAATAACACAAAATGTATGGGATGCAGCGAAAACAGTTCTGAGAGGGAAGTTCATAGCACTACAGGCCTACCTCAAAAAACAAGAAAAATCTCTAATAGACTATCTAACCTCACAACTTAAAGAACTAGAGAGCAAAGAAAAAACAAAAAACAAAAAATACCCAGACCAAGTAGAAGGAAGGAAATAGAAAAGATCAGAGCAGAAATAAACAACATAGAGACCAAAAAAAAAAAAAAAAAAAAAAAAAAAAACAATTCAAAGGGTCAATGAAACAAAGAGCTGGTTTTTTAAAAAGATAAACAACATTAATGGACTGTTAGGTAGACTCACGAAGAAACAAAGAGAGAGAACCCAAGTACACAAAATCAGAAATGAAAGAGGAGAAGTAACAACTGACACCACAGAAATACAAAAGATTGTTAACAACTACTATGGACAATCATATGGCAACAAATTCGACAATCTAAGCGAAATGGGCAAATTTCTAGAAACACATAGTCTCCCAAAACTGGACCAGGAAGAGATAGAAAAATTGAACAGACCAATATCAACAGAAGAAATTGAAGATGTAATCAAGACTCTCTCAGCAAACAAAAGCCCAGGCCCAGATGGCTTCACGGGGGAGTTTTATCGAACATTCAAAGAAGAACTAACACCCATTCTCCTCAAACTATTTCAAAAAATTCAAGAAGAAGGAAGATTTCCAAACTCGTTTTATGAAGCCAGCATAATTCTAATTGCAAAAGCAAAAAAAGACACAACAAAGAAAGAAAACTACAGGCCAATATCCCTGATGAACATAGACGCCAAAATCCTGAACAAAATACTAGCAAATCGAATCCAGCAATACACCAAAAACATTATCCACCCTGACCAAGTGGTATTCATCCCAGGGATGCAAGGCTGGTGCAATATTTGCAAATTGATAAGCGTGATACACCACATAAATAAAATGAAGAATAAAAACGACATGATTATATCAATAGATGCCGAAAAAGCCTTTCACAAAATTCAGCATCCATTTCTGATAAAAACGCTCAGCAGTGTGGGAATAGAGGGATCATATCTAGACATAATAAAGGCCATATATGAAATACCTATAGCCAACATCATACTCAATGGGCAAAAACTACAAGCATTTCCCTTAAGAACAGGAACAAGGCAAGGATGCCCACTTTCACCACTCTTATTTAACATAGTACTGGAAGTCTTAGCCACAGCAATCAGACAGGAAGAAAAAATAAAAGGGATCCAAATTGGAAAGGAGGAAGTGAAACTGTCATTATTTGCACATGACATGATACCATACGTAGAAAACCCCAAAGACTCCATCAAAAATTTACTAGACTTAATAAATGAATTTGGCAAAGTAGCAGGATACAAAATTAACGTCAAGAAATCGATGGCATTCTTATACAACAAGGATGAACTTACAGAAAGAGAAACTAAGAAAATAATCCTATTTACCATTGTGGCAAAAAAATTAAGATACCTAGGAATAAACTTAACCAAAGAAATAAAGAACCTATTCGCAGAAAACTACAGGTCATTGAAAAAAGAAATAGAGGAAGATATAAAAAAGTGGAAGCACATACCCTGTTCATGGATTGGGAGAATTAACATCATTAAAATGTCCATATTGCCCAAAGCCCACAGTAGCTGATTGGATATAGATTCAATGCATCCCCATCAGAATACCAACGGTATACTTCACAGAATTAGAACAAGTACTTCAAAAGTTCATATGGAACCAAAAAAGACCTCGAATTGCCATAGAAATCTTGAAAAGGAAGAACAAAGTTGGAGGGATCACATTACCAGATTTCAGGTTATACTACAAAGCCACCGTAATCAAAAAGGCCTGGTACTGGCACAAGAACAGGCAAATAGACCAGTTGAACACAACAGAGAACCCAGAAATGGACTCAAGGCAATATGCTCAATTAATATTTGACAAAGGTGGCAAGAGCATACAGTGGAGTAAGGACAGCCTTTTTAATAAATGGTGCTGGGAAAATTGGACAGCTACATGCAGAAAAATGAAACTAGACCATCAACCTACACCCTACACAAGAATAAACTCAAAATGGATAAAAGACTTAAATGTGACTCATGAATCCATAAAAATTCTAGAAGAAACTGTAGGCAACAAAATTTCAGACATCATATGTAGCAGAATTTTCACTGATACATCACCTAAGGCAATGGAAACAAAGGAGAAAATGAACACATGGGACTACATCAAACGCAAAAGCTTCTGCACAGCGAAAGATACAATCATCGAAACGGAAAGGCAACCCACTGTATGGGAGACCATAATTGCCAATGATATATCAGATAAGGGGTTAATTTGCAATATATATAGAGTGCTCATACAACTCCACAACAAGAAGACAAAGAACCCAATTAAAAAATGGGTAGAGGAACTAAATAGACACCTCTCCAAACAGGACATACAAATGGCTAAGAGACATATGAAGAAATGCTCATCCTCACTAATCATCAAAGAGATGCAAATTAAAGCAACAATGAGGTATCACCTCACACCTGTCAGAATGGCCGCCATCAACAAATCATCAAACAACAAGTGCTGGCGAGGGTGCGGAGAAAAGGGTACTCTAGTACACTGCTGGTGGGAATGCAGACTGGTGCAGCCACTATGGAAAACAATATGGTGTTACCTCAAAAAATTAAAAATTGAACTTCCATTTGACCCAGCGATCCCACTTCTAGGAATATACCCTAAGAAGCCTGAAACACCAATCAGAAAGAATATATGTACCCCCATGTTCATAGCAGCACTATTTACAATAGCTAAGATCTGGAAACAGCCCAAGTGTTCATCAGTAGACGAATGATAAAAAAGTAGTGGTACATATACACAATGGAGTACTATGCAGCTGTAAGAAAGAAAGAAAGATCTCTTGTCCTTTGAGACTACATGGAGGGACCTGCAGAGTATCATCCTCAGTGAGGCAAGCCAAACAGAGAAGGGCAAGTATCATATGATCTTACTTATTTGTGGAATATAATGAACATAACAGTCTGAGGAATGGGGTAGTCCCAGAGACGTGGAGGTGGGGTACAGACTGACAATCCTCAGAAGAGGGGATGGTGGCGGAGAGATAAACCACAGAACTTATATGCATGTATGCATGAACAGTGGACATGGACAACAAACTGGGGACAGGGCGGGGAGGGAGGGGGGTGGAATCAGTGGGGGCAAAAGGAGAAACATCTGTAACAAAAATTAATTAATAAAAAAAAAAAAAAAGAAAAAAACCACAAACATTCAGTCATCTTCAGTTGAGGAAGCCCCGAGTTAAACATTATTTCAACGGTGATAATTTGTAAAATATTAAAAATAAAATATATAGAGAAATATTAATATGAGCTTGTGAGTGTAATCTGGTTGAATCACAAAATGGATACATGTTAATGTTTTCATAAATAAATGCAGAAGGGATGATAGAATTAGAAAATAGCCCTCTACAGCAACTAATAAAAAATGGGCCTCATATAATGGTCCCAATAGTTGCTACAATCATTCGGTGAAAAATTGGTGAAAACTTAATGGATGGATCAGGCCTGCAATTAATTTTAACATCACAAAAGTAGACAAGCAGGCCTAAAGTCCTTCAGTGAGATGCACCAGGATGCCCTGAGGTGCACTGGCCACCCTCTGCAAACAAACAAGAGCTGAATCTGTTCAGAATCCCAGCTCAAACCACCTAGTATCACCCAGTGATGAGGAGATATAGAATGCCACCAGCCAAAGGAAGGACAGGCAAAAAGTCTACAAGAGACCTGGTTTTTGTCATTGAAACAAATGGATAAGAGGAAAAGAAAATGGAAAATGGGGAGGAATGTGAAAAAAAAATTGTTACAGAGTAAAAGGGGGCTGGACTGGACTAAATAATTATTTACAGCTTTTTTTCACATTCTGATCTGAACAAACTGTAAAAAGACATGTTTGAGCCAACTTGGAAAAAAATAAGCATGTACAGATCATTATGTGGTATTAAGGAATCATTCATTTTGTTGAGAGTGCAAATTGGTGCTGTAGATAATTTTTTATTTTTTATTTTTTTTATTATGAATTTTTATTTATTTTTTTGTTACAGATATTTTACCTTTTTACCCCATTGGCTCCCCCCATCCCACCCCACCTCCACCCCATCCCCGGCTTAGTTGGCCATGTCCATTGGTCATGCATACATGCATATAAGTTCTGTGGTTTATCTCTTCCCACCCCCCCACTCGCCCATCCCCTCTTCTGAGGGATGTCAGTCTGTGCCCTACTTCCATGTGTCTGGGTCTACTGTATTCCTCAGACTGTTATGTTCATTATATTCCACAAATAAGTGAGATCATGTGGTATTTGTCTTTTTCTGCTTGGCTTCTTTCACTTAGGATAATACTTTCCAGGTCCCTCCATGTCGTCTCAAAGGAAAAGAGATCTTTCTTTCTTACCGCTGCATAGTACTCCATTGTGTATATGTACCACTGCTTTTTTATCCATTCGTCTACTGGTGGACACTTGGGCTGTTTCCAGATCTTAGCTATTGTAAATAGTGCTGCTATGAACATGGGGGTACATATATTCTTCCTGATTGGTGTTTCAGGCTTCTTAGGGTATATTCCCAGCAGTGGGATCACTGGGTCAAATGGAAGTTCAATTTTTAATTTTTTGAGGTAGCACCATATTGTTTTCCATAGCGGCTGCACCAGTCTGCATTCCCACCAGCAGTGTACTAGAGTACTCTTTTCTCCACACCCTCGCCAGCACTTGTTGTTTGATGATTTGTTGATGGCGGCCATTCTGACAGGTGTGAGGTGATACCTCATTGTTGTTTTAATTTGCATCTCTCTGATGATTAGTGATGTTGAGCATTTCTTCATATGTCTTTTGGACATTTGTATGTCCTGTTTGGAGAGGTGTCTATTCAGCTCCTCTGCCCATTTTTTAATTGGGTTCTTTGTCTTCCTTTTGTGGAGTTGTAGGAGCACTCTATATATATTGGAAATTAACCCCTTATCTGATATATCATTGGCAATGATGTTCTCCCATACAGTGGGTTGCCTTTCCATTTTGATGATTGTTTCTTTTGCTGTGCAGAAGCTTTTTAGTTTGATGTAGTCCCATGTGTTCATTTTCTCCTTTATTTCTATTGCCTTAGGTGATATATCAGTGAAAATTCTGCTCTGTATGATGTCCGAAATTTTGTTGCCTACATTTTCTTCTAGAATTTTTATGGATTTACGGGTCATATTTAAGTCTTTTACCCATTTTGAGTTTATTTTTGTGTATGGTGTAAGTTGATGGTCTAGTTTCATTTTTTGCATGTAGCAGTCCAGTTTTCCCAACACCATTTATTAAAGAGGCTGTCTTTACTCCACTGTATGCTCTTGCTACCTTTGTCAAATTTAATTGAGCATATTGCCTTGGGTCCATTTCTGGGTTTTCAGTTCTGTTCCACTGGTCTATATGCCTGTTCTTGTGCCAGTACCAGGCTGTTTTGGTTACAGTCGCTTTGTAGTATAACCTGATATCTCGTATTGTGATCCCACCTACTTTGTTCTTCTTTTTCAAGATTGCTGTGGCTATTCGGGGTCTTTTTTGGTTCCATATGAACTTTTGAAGTATTTGTTCTAGTTCTATGAAATATGTTGTTGGTATTTTGATGGGGATTGCATTGAATCTATAGATTGCTTTGGGTAGTATGGACATTTTAATTATGTTAATTCTTCCAATCCATGAACAGGGTATGTGCTTCCACTTTTTTATATCTTCCTCTATTTCTTTTTTCAATGACCTGTAGTTTTCTGCAAATAGGTCCGTTACTTCTTTGGTTAAGTTTATTCCTAGGTATCGTAATTTTTTTGGCGCGATGGTAAATGGGATTGTTTTTTCAGTTTCTCTTTCTGTGAGTTCATCATTGATGTACAAGAATGCCGTCGATTTCTTGACGTTAATTTTGTATCCTGCTACTTTGCCAAATTCATTTATTAAGTCTAATAGACTTTTGATGGAGTCTTTAGGGTTTTCTATGTACAATATCATGTCATGTGCAAATAATGACAGTTTCACTTCCTCCTTTCCAATTTGGATCCCTTTTATTTTTTCTTCCTGTCTGATTGCTGTGGCTAAGACTTCCAGTACAATGTTAAATAAGAGTGGCGAAAGTGGACATCCCTGTCTTGTTCCTGTTCTTAATGGAAATGTTTTTAGTTTCTGTCCATTGAGTATGATGTTGGCTGTAGGTCTTTCATATATGGCCTTTATTATGTCGAGATATGATCCCTCTATTCCTACACTGCTGAGCGTTTTTATCAGAAATGGATGCTGGATTTTGTCTAATGCTTTTTTAGCATCTATTGATATGATCATGTGGTTTTTATTCTTCATTTTGTTTATGTGGTGTATCACGTTTATTGATTTGCGAATATTGTACCAGCTTGCATCCCTGGAGTGAATCCCACTTGGTCATGGTGAATAATTTTTTTGGATCCAATTTGCTAATATTTTGTTCAGGATTTTGGTGTCTATGTTCATCAGGGATATTGGCCTGTACTTTTCTTTCTTTGTAGTGTCTTTTTCTGGTTTTGGAATTAGAATTATGCTGGCCTCATAGAACGTGTTTGGAAGTCTTCCTTCTTCTTGAATTTTTTGAAATAGTTTGAGGAGAATGGGTGTTAGTTCTTTTTTGAATGTTCGGTAAAACTCCCCCGTGAAGCCATCTGGGCCTGGGCTTTTGTTTGCTGGGAGAGTTTTGATTACCTCTTCAATTTCCTTAGTTGTTATTGGTCTGTTCAAGTTTTCTATCTCTTCCAGGGATAGTTTTGGGAGACTGTGTGTTTCTAGAAATTTGTCCATTTCGCTTAGATTGTCGAATTTGTTGCCATATAGTTGTTGATAGTAGTTGTTGACGGTCTTTTGTATTTCCGTGGTGTTGGTTGTTACTTCTCCTCTTTCATTTCTGATTTTGTGTATTTGGGTTCTCTCTTTTTGTTTCTTGGTGAGTCTAGCTAAGGGTCCATCAATCTTGTTTATCTTTTCGAAAAACCAGCTCTTTGTTTCATTGATCCTTTGAATTGTTTTTTTGGTCTCTATGTCATTTATTTCTGCTCTGATCTTTACTATTTCCTTCCTTCTACTTGCTCTGGGGTTTTCTTTTTGTTTGCTTTCTAATTCTTTAAGTTGTGAGGTTAGACAGTCAATTAGAAATTTTTCTTGTTTTTTGAGGTAGGCCTGTAGTGCTATGAACTTCCCTCTCAGAACTGCTTTCGCTGCATCGCATAGATTTTGTGTTGTTGTGTGTTCATTTTCATTGGTTTCCAGGAAGTTTTTAATTTCTTCCTTGATCTCCTCGGTGACCCATTCATTGTTTGATAATATGCTATTTAGCCTCCATGTGTTGAAATGTCTTTGCATGTTCTTCTTGCAATTGATTTCTAGTTGTGTGACATTGTGATCTGAGAAGATGCCTGATATGATTTCAATCTTTTTGAACTTGTAGACTTAGTTTGTGCCCTAGCAACCTGTTGCTTATCTCTTGCGACTTTTAGGATTCTCTCTTTGTCTTTAACTTGTGGCATTTTAATTACTATGTGTCTTGGTGTGGGCCTGTTTGGGTTCTTCTTACTTGGGACTCTCTGTGCTTCTTGAACTTGAATGCCTTCTTCCTTCACCAAATTAGGGAAGTTTTGTCTCACTATGTTTTTGAATATATTCTCTATCCCTTGCTCATTTTCTTCTTCTTCAGGGACTCCTATGATGTGAATATTATTACGTTTCCAGTTGTCCCATAGTTCTCTTAAGATGTCTTCCTGTTTTTTAATCGTTTTTTCCTTTTGTTTTTCTGATTGGTTGATTTTTTCTACCCTGTCTTCTAATTCACTGATCCGGTCCTCAGCTTCCTCTACTCTGCTTTTTAAACCTTCCAATGTGTTTTTCATTTCTGATATGTCATTTTTTATCTCTTCTTGTTGGTTTTTAATTTCCAATTGGCTTATTTTCAGTGTCTCTATGTCCTTACTCATGCTGTTCAGCTTCTTCAAGATCATGGCTCTGAATTCTACCTCTGTTAACATGCCTAATTGCTCCACATTGATCTCATCTTCGGTGGAGGTCTCTTGCTCTTTCATTTGGCTTCTGTTTCTGTGTTTCACCATTTTGGCTATCACCGTGGGCTTTGGGGCCTGTCAAGTTTTCCCTGTGGGTGTTGGTGTTCTGCTGTTTGTGGCTCCCTCTCCTGTGTTTAGATGAGCGAGGGAGGACCCACGTTGAACACCACTGTCAAGTCTTACTTTCCTGGTTAAAGTTGCCAGCCCAGGAAAGGTACTGTTATCCTCTAGCTTTTTGCCTGGAGGCTAGCAGTCTAGGTTACTTGATGAGTTTTGGGTTGTCAGTTGATTGAAAAACTCCCTCTGGTGCTCAGCCAAGGGGCTTTCACGAGGGTGGGGCAGATGCTGGTTGTTAGTGAGCCTCAATTAGCCCTTCAATGGCCCACAGGGTGGGGTTGGATCTCCGAGGGAGGGGCTGCTGCCTCTCCCCAGAGCCCTGGGAAGGAGCAATGTGGCCACCGTCCTGTGTGCCTGCACTCAGCCAAAACTCTGAGCGCCCTCCAGATCCCGAGTGTCCCGACACAGTTCCAGTCCAGTCCGCCCTCCCTCTGCCGGAGCCCAAGGTGAGTGGCTGTGGCTGTTTCAGCCTCTGTCCCGGCTGCGCTGTGGGGCCGCCTGGGAGTGTGACCCGAGGGCGCCGCTCCCAGCTGAGGCCGCTGCCGAGCTGCGGACCGTGGGCTCCCAGCCCCGTCTCGCGCCTTCGCAAACCTACCGGGATGGAGTCAGTGTCCCTCGTTGTATGGTCCTCGCAAGCTGCTTTTCTGTTGGTTTTTCCCGTCGGTTTGTCTGTGTTATAGTTGTAATTCCAGTTTGGTTCTGGGAGACGGTCTGTGTAGCTCCGTTCACTCCGCCGCCATTTTTTCCTCCCCTGTAGATAATTTTTTAAAAAGTCCTTACCTGTTAGAAACACATTACAGGTGAAATAATATAGTTCTGAGAATTAATTTTAGATTTTCCAGCAAAAACAGTAACTAAGGGGGAGAGAGGATAAATGATATAAAAATAGAACAAAGTTTTTAAAAGATTAAAGTCGGGTTATGGGTAAGTGGAGTTTCTTACATAATTTTCTCTAATTTTGTATATGCTTGAAAATGGCCATCGTTAATATTTTTTCTAAATATTTAAACTTGTAATAAACTAAACTACACTTATCACAACGATTGAAAAATACATTTTAATACTAAAAAGAAATCTTTTCTTACCTAATGTTATAAAGATATTTTTGTATATTGTTTTCCTGTTTTGCATTTTCCCATTTAGAGTTTTGTTATAACCTGAGTTCATTTTTGTGCATCCTGTGAGGGGGGGGGGGGTATACACCTATAAGACATTTATCAAACACTCCATCTTTCCCTCTATTTAATTATAACATCTCCTTGATCATATCACAAAGTCTCATAAATGTTTAGGTCTATTTTATACACTCTCATTGGCTCCATTGATCTGTTCATCTCTCCCTGCACTGGCATTATAATAAGTCTTAATATCTGGTAAGTCCAATTCTCCATGTCTTTTCCTTTTCCACAAATATCATCATCTCTTCTTCGTACATTATGCTTTCATGACATCAAGGGATGTGCAAGTCCCTTATATAAAATGCACAGCAATACGTACAGTCCACCCTCTGTATCCGCAGATTCCAAACTGCAGGTTGACTTTACTGTTTCCCATATGTGGCTGGTTGAATCTGAGGATGCAGAACCTGAGGATACAGAAGCCTGAATTTAGTTCTCTTCTCTGTATAAATATTTCTGTAGGATACATTTCTGGAAGTAAAATTGCTTGGCTAAAGAATTTATCCACTTTAAATTGAAATACCTATTATATTGCTAAGCAGTCCTCCTCAGATGGTATACCAATTAATATTCTTACAATTTCTGTATGAAACTGCCCCAAATAACTCATTTTAAATGCTAGTATTATTGCTCAGGCAAACGTTGCTAGTGGCAACATTCATTAGCTCCTTGTATCTCAGTAATAGTAGTTTCATAAGAGAAATTTTGATTCTGGCAGGGTCTTCAGCCAGCTAGAATAAAGATAAATTCCAGCCTCCTTTGCCACTAGTCCCATGTGACAAAGTTTTAACCAATCAGATGTAAGTTGCAATTTATATGGCAATGTCCAGAAAGTCCTCTCCAAGAACAGCTGGCTTGTGCCATTGGCTTTTTTTTTTTTCTTCTCCTTTCCTCCATCTCTTTACCTGGAACTGAGAAACAATGGCCAGAGTTCTACCCCTAATGTTAAACTTTGAGGATGAAGGATGGTCAACCTCAAAGCTGGAAGGAGACAGGTTCTTTAATGAGTCTGTGGAGCCATGGAACTAACATGCCTTCAGTGGTCTGGCTTCAAGAGTTTGTTTTCCTGAGAAATAAATTTCCACCTTGCTTAAGCCAAGCCTAAAGTAACCCTACCTGATGCAGAATTTAGCATCTGAAAGTGTTAAATTATAAAAGTTATATTTAAAATAAGGAATTTGCTTAGTAGAGGAAGTAATGAAACAGACAAGACTTAGTTATTGGAGCTGGAAAGCTTGTAAGTGTGTAAAGTAGTAGTGATGTACTTGGCCGAACTGTTGCCTGCTTGTTCAAGGTTGGAAGGCAGACCACAAGTTGACTGAGAACATATTGTTAGGGCCAAGTGTCTGAACATTTCAGAATAGTGGCCTTGGTTGGCTCTTTTTAGCACTTTCAGCAAAGTTCTTCTGAAGAGAGAAGAACTAGGGTGGACCTACCCATCCTGCCGACACAGACAGAGGGAATCAGCTCTGTATGGTGGAGCCCTTGCTCTGCAGCCTACTGTGTTCTGTAACGTGGAGCCTTGTAGGACAGAAGACCTGCTGCACCTGTAGCCTGCACAGGGGCAATGGCACAGGATGGCGCTGGAACTGCAGTGTTAGCAGAACACGGGCTGCTGCTCTGCCATCCGTAGACTGCGGGCCTGACAGCAAAGGGGAAGCCCGGCAGTCCTTCTCTCATAAGCAGATCGTTTCAGATGTTTCAAAGCAGCATCCAGAACTGCATCCTGACGGGCAGAACAAATAGGCCAGATCGAAACAGCCGGCTCGAACACTGGATCAGGACAAGATCTTTGGGTCTGATACTTACACCTGAAATGGACTAAAAGCAAGAATTTCAACATCCTACCACATCGATACTGTTTTGGTATTGCCAAAGAATCCTGAATCAGGCCTGTAGCAGCCGGTGATTGTTAGTACTCTAACAACCTCTGGAACCCTGAATTTGCATTAACAGAAGGTAGTCTGGAGAGCTAGAGTAAGACAGCACTGAAGGAGGTCAAGCTCTCCATTGCAGGGTGCTCTCCAGATGAAACCCTCAGTGAACAAATACAGGCAAAAATCGGGGGACGGGGCTGTGGATGATAAGGCCGTTCCTTCCAGAGACCAGCCCCAGGAAAGTTCTATAACTAAGGGATGCTCTCCACTTCTGGATCAGGGAAACTCATGGTTTCTGCCCTCAGGGTTGAGCTAGCTATGAACCAGGAACTGCTCTTTGCCATTCTCCCAACTTTACTGCCAATACCCTGTTCCTGTTCCTTCTCTATCATGATGTATTGAGACCTAAGTTATCTTTAAATATACAGGTGCCAGACTACAAGAAGCAGCCCTTGGAGATTGACCAGAGGACCATGGATTCTGGACTGTGAGTCAGGAGGCAGCAATTAGTTAAAACTTTGCATTTACTCCCTTGGAGAGGGTCATAAATGTGTTCTTGGCATAATATAGGTCCCCCTGATCACTTCAGTAACCAACATTTAACCATGGCAAACAAACAAACAAACAAACAAACAAACAAACTCAGTTTCTATTCTCTCTTTCTTCCTTAGTAAGATTATCTCAGATTTTTGGCCGAACCTTCATTTCCCAGTTTTTCGTACATTTAAAAATGAAAATATGTTTAAATTCTGGTCAGTGATATGTGAGTGAGGCAACTTCTAAGAAATGTATTTAAGAGATTACTGAGGTGTGATCTTTGCTTCTTTTCTTTTTTATTTCTTCTTCCATCTTGCTACCTGGAGCTCACGCATGGTGTTTGGAGTTTGGGCCTTTCTTTTTAATCATGAGGACAAGTTTTCATCACAGGAGTTAGGAACTGGTGAGTTGAAGAGAACATGCGTAACTCTTGACTCAGTGGGACTTCCTCAATACCCTTGGGCTGCCTAACTTTTTTGCATGAAAGAGAAATAGATTTCTGATTTGCTTAAGCCACTATAATGTTTAGACATCTTTGTCACTGGCAGCCAACCAAATCCTAGTTTATACCCTTCCCAAGTAGCCCTACATAATGCAGGAGGTGAGTAGTGGGGAGAAGGAAAGAGCAGAGAGAGGGGTCAGGGAAACTGGAGTTCTGCTAAGGAGTCATCTAATTTGTACCTGATGTCCATATTCCCCTAATTAAGTCCAGAAACCCCAAAGCGAAACATACAGACCTTGTTCTCCTCTGTGCAACAAGTCTGTCGAACTAGACTCAGGGAGGGCTTTGTGGCAGCCAAGGCCAACCGCTTCAGGGAGGCTGGCCCCGGAGAAGCCAGCACTGCAGTGACATGGTGAGTTAGGACACCCGACTGCAGATCCGCGTTCCTTCAGCCCGGGGGGCCTTTGGCTGGCTGGGAGTCATTCTCTCCAGATGGTGCCTCTTGTTTCAAAGGCACATTTC
>NW_023425354.1:54594263-54695785 GCF_014108415.1 Molossus molossus | reverse complement strand
CACCCATCCCCCAGGTCCCCCTCTGGCGGCCACCAGTTCGCTCTGTGTCTGTGACAGCACTTGTAAATTCTTGTCTTGAAATGATCAATCAAATAGGATTTGTCACAAGTGAAAGTGAGGCAAAGGTCATATAAAATGTGGCCGTACATAAAGCACTGGTTTGACGTGAAGCTGCAGACACCGCGTGGAATCACATGTGTGCACACAGGAGCACATACCACACGTTCACGCGTGACCCCTTCTTGACTCGCTTATCTAGAGCCCAGGATGGAGTTGGCCCAGAGGAAAATAAGGAGGATCATTCACTCAGCTGATTCAAACATCGAGTTCCACGACCCTTTGTAGAGGGCATAAATGTCTTTCATTAGCTTGGGCAGGAAAAATAAAAGCTCTTAATATTTCTATAATTGAAATTAACAAAACTTTTCTGTTAATTAAACCCCTTTCTGGTGATGGGAGAAAATAAACGCTCACTTCCAGATAAACTCAGTCCCCTCTAGACTGTGCACAGTCCCTTTTGGATCAACACCCAGTCCAGCCAGGACTCTCTCCACCACCCAGTCTTGTCGTCCTCCTCACTGCTTGTCATCTGAAGTCCGGTGGCAGCAGGACGGGTACCTCAGGCTGCCACCATCTGTCTCAGTCTCTCCAGGAAGCCCATGCTGATGTGGTTCTCATGTTACTGGCGAATGATGAAGCCTCAGGCCCTATCTTCTTGAAGGAAAGATTTCAGTCAAGAGGCAAAGTGTAGCAAAGCCTGCAGGAATGTATTGGCTGCAGCAAAAGCACACTCAGGACAGTGAACCAGGAAGGGCACAGAAGAAGCAATAGGAGAGCCTGGGCTGGGCTGGCTGGATCACTGGGAAGCCAGAGAAAGGGGGCCTTGGAGACAGGTTCAGGGGGTGAGCCCGGGATGAGCTTCCACTGCCCGCTGTTTCCTGGTTGCCAGTCTTGTGAGGTCCCTTAAAACTGGGAGATGCAAGCCTGTGGGGGAAGAAGAGAGCAAAGGGAACGGCGTGAGTCCTTTGTCCTGAGGGCTTTTATCTCTCTCTTGCAAGTGGGGATTTTAGGGGAGGGCTCAGGATGCTCCTAATGGAATGCTCACCAGCTTTCCGGGTGTGTCTCTCAGGGTCCTGGTCTCCGCTGGTGGGTCAGCGCAGGGAAGGTCAGTAGTCAGTGCAGCTGGTCCTGGGCAGCCTCGGCCTCACTTGTCTGGTTTTGCTGCTTTTCCGGCCTGGAGCTAAAATACAATTGAGACCAAGATATCCTGAGGGGGGAAAGGCCAGGAAGCCTAAACCACAGGACTGGGGATACGAAAGACCAGGGGTTCTCAACCACAGGACCAGGGCCATGCTAGAGGAGGAAAGGTTACCCTGGAGAGGAGGTCCTTGTTTTTCTAGTTTGCCCCTTTGCTAAGCACTTGGTGCTTTCCACCCTGGTGACCGCCTGTACCTGGCTCATCGTCCTTGCTCTTCTCATGCCTGTCTAACTGCCCACCATGCTCCCCTCTGTGCTTGGTGTACGACCCCACCCCACCACTCACGGCTGAGTGCCCGCACCCCCTCTGCAACCAGGTCTACTCTGTATTTCCTCATCCCAACAGTGCAGGTCTCCCCCATCTACTCCTCCTGGGGTGCAGGAAATGCCCACATCCTCCCTTGCACCCCTCTGAGGTCATGGGAAACCCAGAGCACAGGATTCACACTGAATCACTCTTCTTAGAGAAGCCACGCCGCATCCTCATTTCTGTTTCATGAGCTCCCACCTCGTAAGCCGAGAGAAGGGGGATTCACTAAAAGGCTCCTGCGTTTCTTGGACTCAACCTGCAATGAAAGAAACAGGCTGCTTTTGCTCTATGGTCCCTGAAAAATTCCCTCAGGACTCTTGGTTCTCACTTGGACCTTGATTCAGCAGAGGTTTGTATGTGGTCCTGTTTCAACCAGTAGCTCCTAGGTGTTCGTCACATCCTCTCGAGTCTCTCTCCTGCCACCTGGGCTACCCTGTATCTGATTTGGGTTTGGAAAAACTCATCCACCCCTCAGCACTGCGGTTTGTGGAAGAAATTCTATCCTCCACGTCTACCAGATCCCGGTTGTTTTGGCTCTAGAAACACGCTCTTAAAAAGCCCATCTCTTGGCACAGAAAGCTTCAGCTTCCAAGGCCACGTGTCTATTACTAATTCTTATAAACATTCAGAAACTGAAATGACTTTTTATTCTGCTATGTGTCTATCTTTACCCCAAAGTAATGTGGTCACTGAGTAAAAAGAAAAAAAAAATCCCCAAACAACACGATAACCGGATAACTGCAGGACAGAAAGACCTGTTACCGTCCAGGGAGTGTATGTCTTCGTACTTGTGTCACCGAGCGCTGGCTTACAGATTCAGAAACATGGTTTCCCGTTCAGTTACCCATCTTGTTAAAAACCTCCTAGTTTGTGAGTTAGTGAGGGAATCAGCCAGGGTCCAGGTGGGAAACCTCCGCCCCGCAGGGGTTCAGATGAAGACAGTCTAAGGAAGGACCAGGTACAGAGGTATTTGTAGGCTGGTGAAACCAGTAAGGGGCATTGAGGTGCCCAGAGACTAACAGCCATGGAAGCCATGACTGCCCTAGCGCTGAAGGGGCAACGGAAAGAGCGAAGCATATGCCCAGGACTGGAGGAGCTGCCATGAAGGCAGGACTACCCTAAGGGAGCCGTGATTAAGGAGAGAAAATTTAATAGTGATTTCCAGAGCCTAAACACAAAGCAGGGAGGGGAAAGAATTAATCAGTCTCACTCTCCTCTTATCCTTCTGTCTCCCCTGCCTTCTATGGACCAAGCCCAGCCAGGGACCAGCCGCCAGCAAGCCCAGGTGAGATCTCCCAGGGCTCAGACTCCCAGGGCACAGAGAAGGGTGCAGACTAACAAACCTGGCGAGTAGCATTCAACACTCCATTTTATTTTAAACTTTTAAAAAAGGTATTGATTTTAAAGGGAAAGGAAGGGAGACAGAGAAGAGAGGGGGAGAGAGAGAGAGAGAGAGAGAGACAGAGAGACAGACAGACAGAGACAGAGAAACATCAACTTGCCATTCCACCTATCCATTCATTCATTGACTGCCTCTTGTATGTGGCCTGATTGGGGATTGAACCCACAACCTTGACATATTAGGATGGTGCTTCAACCAATTGAGCTACTTAGCTAGGGCCAACACCCCATTTTAAATCCTTGCCTTATTGCTCCTGGTCTTTCCTGAGTTCATCAGCATGGCTTACATGGAAAGGTTGTGAGTAATCACCACTGAGCCTTACAGTTATTACCACCTAGAGAATTTATTTTAATATATATCGTTCAAAGTTCTGAGAAAAATGCACTTGCCACACCAAAAATACACAGTGTCAGAGAGTTCATGTAGTTCTTGAAGCCCATTCCTGGGTCCCCCCGAGCCCTTGGATGCACCTCTAAGGACTTCTGCTCCAATAAGACTGATATTCCAGAGACCCTTTCCACCAAACAACTGAGGTGCTGAGTGCAGGTAATGAAAACGATTTGTCCAGAGAACCCATAGCTGGATAACTAAATGTTTCTGGTGCTCTGTGAACGTTACGCAGAAAAGAAAGTGACACAAATGAGAATGTTAGCTTAGAACACAGAAGATAGAACGAAGATTTCTATCTTTGCACTTGTGTGCAGATGGGGAGAGGCCACTTCTCTGGACCTGGCTTTCAAGGCCCTCTGCAGTCTATCTACATTTACTCTCCCAAACTTTCCTCTTGACTCACCTTCACCCGGTACAAATCAGTCACCTCCCCAGAAGCACACCTCTCTGCCCTTACCTGTGCAGGACTGTCTTCCTGGGATCACCTCCCCTTCCTCCCTGGACACACTGCCTACCTCCATAAAATTGCTCTAGTTCCAATAAAATGATTTTTTAAATTATTAGTATAAGGAGAGAAGCAGATGTACTATCTATCCTGCCAGGTAATTATAAGTTCTTTGTATAACATTTTTCAGCTTACCAAGTATTCACATACACACTGTATATTCACAGAGTCACCACTGAGTTTGTCAGCCTAACATGAATACGATGGGCTAACCCTGGCTACTCTATTCCAGCTTTTCAGGTGTAGGTTTCAGAAGGGCATGTGGCTCATTCTAGTCAATGAGAAAAGACCAAAGTCAGCTGGAATGCTCCTGAAAAATACTTCCCCACTCCCAAAGAGACATAAGAAGACGCGACCTCTCTTCTTGGGCATTGTGTGTCCAAGTGTGATGCTCAGAACCTTTTCAGCCATCTTGCCCCAGCCTGGGGAGAAAACCAGCACCAAGGATGCCAGACCCTTGGCCACTCAGGATGTTGTGAGTTTGGTATCAACCAATCCTGACATCAACCAACCTCAATGTCCACTCACCCTCTGGACGTATTGTTATATGATAAACTAAACTGTATTGCTTAATCAGTTTGAGTCAGATTTTTTGCTGTTCACAGCAAAAAAAAACACACAAAAAACCACTGTACTAACTGTTTGCCTAACTTTGATTTTTCCCTTAATGATGGTGGGAGCAATAAAAAGATGGTGGCAGTAAAAGCACAAAGAACAAAAACAAAAACAAGAATGTGAAACTACATCAAACTAAAAATCTTCTGTACAATAAAACCACAAACACAATACAGTGGAAAAGCAACTAAGGGCCCTGGCCAGTGTGGCTCAGTTGGTTAAAGCATCATATTATGCACTGAAGGGTTGTGGGTTTGATTCCTAGTCAGGGCACAACCCAGGTTGTGGGTTTGATCCATGATTGGGGAACATTCAGGAGGCAACTGATCAATGTTTCTTTTTCACATCAATGTTTCTCTCTCTCTCTCCACCGCTCTCCCTCCCACTCTGTCTGAAGATAAATAGAAAAATATATTCAGGTGAGGATTAAAAACAAATTTTTTTGAGAGACAGAGAAAGGGAAAGAGAGATAGAAACACCCATGTGAGAAAGATATATTGATCGGCTGCAAGATACATTGATAGGCTGCTTCCTGCATGCCCCCTACTGGGGATCGAGCCTCAACCCAGGCCTGCATCTTGACCAGGAATTGAACCGGGGCCTCTTCGTCCATGGAATGACACTCAGTCCACTGAGCCACCCCGACTGGGCAAAGACAGTTTTTTTGACAAATGGTGCTGGAACATGCAAACGAATGAATCTAGACACAGATCTTCCACCTTTTGTTAATTTCACAAAAATTAACTCAAAATGGATCATAGACCTACATGTGAAATGCAAACTATAAAACTCCTGAAAGAGCATGGGAAAAACCTAAATGACCTTGGGTTTGCAATGACTTTTTAGATTCAAAATTTAAGACATGATACATGAAGGAAAGAATTAATAAGCTGGAGTTAATTGAAATTTAAAATGTATTCTCTACAGAAGATACTGTCAAGAGAATAAAGAGACAAGCCACAAACTGAGAGAAAATATTTGCTAGACACATGCGATAAAAAAGAACTGTTTTTCAAAATATACAATGAACTCTTAAAACTCAACAATGAGGATGGAGAGCAACAGCAACAGGAACCCATTGCTATTGGGGGTGCGAAATGGTGCAGCCACTTTGGAAGACAGCTTCTTATCACACTGAACATATAATCCAGCAATCATGCTCCTTGGTATTAACCCACAGGAGTTAAAAAGATATGTCCACACAAAAATTTATACTGGGATGTTTATAGCAGCTTTATTCATAATTGCAAAACATGGAAGCCACCAAAATGTCCTTCAATATATGAATGAATAAATAAATAAACGATGGTACCTTCAGACAATAGAATAGTATTATTAAGCACTGAAAAGAGTCGAGTCGTCAAGCCATGAAAAGACACAAAGGAACCTTACGTCGGTATCACTAAGTGAAGGAAGTCCATCTGCAAAGGCTCCATACCATACGACATTCTGAGGAAACAAGCAATGGAGACAGTACAAAGTTCAGTGGTTATCGGGGGTTCACGGGGAAGGAGTACAGAGGATTTTTAGAAAAATGAAACCACTCTGTATGATACTATAATGGTGAATACATCATTATTTGTTTTTTTTTTTTTAATTTTATTTCTTTTACTTAATTAATTAATTTATTTTTGTTACAGATATTTCTCCTTTTCCCCCCACTGATCCCCACTTCCATCTTCCCCTCCCTGTCCCCAGCTTTGTTGTCCATGTCCATTGTTCATGCATATAAGTTCTGTGGTTTATCTCTCCCCCACCACCCCGTCTTCTGGGGATGGTCAGTCTCTACCCCACTTCCATGTCTCTGGGACCACCCCATTTCTCAGACTGTTATGTTCATTATATTCCACAAATAAGTGAGATCATACTATACTTGTCTTTCTCTGCTTTGCTTGTTTCGCTAAGGATAATACTTTCCAGACCCCCCCCATGTCATCTCAAAGTATAAGAGATCTTTCTTACAGCTGCATAGTACTCCATTGTGTATATGTACCACAGCTTTTTTATCCATTCATCTACTGGATACATCATTACTTGTAAAAATCTATAGAATGTATATCAATAATGAACCCTAATGCTAACTCTGCACTCTAGGTAACTAGGACGCGCCAGCGTGGGCTCATCCGTGGTAACGAAGGAACCGCTCTGGTGAGGAATGTTGATAGTAGGAGGCGGTCGGGGGTAGGGAAGGGGTACAGGGAAAAATCTCTGTAATTTCTGCTCAATATTGCTGTGAACCTAAAAACAAAGTCTAGTGTTTTAAAAGAGGAAGTACAAAAAAAGAAAGAAAAATAATGAAAGTAGAACACGACAGAATGTTTACGATACTCCTGCATCAGAAAATCCTGCTGAGGCCGAATGCTCAGCTCCCAAGGACGTGCCATTTCCACTGTGACTTGGGTTTTCACCCTCCAAACAGAACAGCTAGTCTGTGTCTAATTGTGTTTGCTTTTCCCCCTGCAGTGATGTTTAACAGTCCCCTAACCACCGAGATGGTCTCATAAAATTTTATAACAACAATTTCTTAAGCGAAATTTCCATTCCGTCTGTTTGCGGGACCTTCAAAAAAGCCAGAGAAAATCAAATAGATATAACCCGGGGCATTTTCCTGAGGTCTAATTTAATTATAAATCATGACTTTGTGAGCCTGGGATGCAGAGCTCGTCGGATTCTTCTGCAGCACAAAGCCCACTGCTCCTGCGAGCCAGCAGGATCCTGCTCCGGACCGAAGCACCTGGACCGCAGTCCTCTGGGACCCTTCGCGAGCTGTGTCCGGAGAACGTGACATCTGCCGCGTGGGCTTCGAGCTCCGTCCTCCACCCGCCCCAGGCTGGCGTCCGCGTGCTTGCTGAGACCCCGCAGGGCCAGAGGCCTCAGTGCGCAGCTGGTGAGAAGAGAGAGGACGATCCAGGCGCGGACAGCAGCGTCTGTCTTCGTCCAGAGCCCGCGGTCATCGGCCTTTCCCGCTGTGCAGGCCCAGGCGCTCGGGGGCGGGCTGAGCAGGGCACGCCCTGAGGCCAGGGTCCGAGGCGGACTCAGAAAGCACTGGGTGTGAACGCAGATCGGTTTAGCAGCTTTACCACCATTTATGTGGCCTTCACGTCCGCTGTTGAAGTGGGGTTTTCTTTTCTTTGTTATCTGAGCATCTGGACATGTGTTCAGGACTTCGCTCTGTGGAAGTTGGCCTTATGGTAGTAACAGCTCAGGGCTCTGGCAAGGCAGACGGGAACCTCACTCATTCTGGGAGGAAGGGACGTGTCACTGAGACTTGCTCCACGTCCAGAAAGCAAGGCAGGGACTCTGAATGGGGACAGCTGCGGAGTCTGGAGTCAAACGCATTACTGAAGCGACACCCAAAGCACAGGGGGCAGGATCCCACCACAGTTCCCTGGAGGTGCGGCAGGAAAGGGGTGGTTGCAGGTCCCTCCGTATGTATTTCATCACATGATATTAACCACTTGACAGAACAGTTCAAGGCTCAGCCATTTCATCATAAAGATTTGGAATTCACTGACTACTCGGGGCCAATCAAAAATGAATGTAAGCCATCTATAAATTATAAACTGAGTAAACTCTGAAATCCTAATACAAGGCCACAGAGAAAATTTTATAAGATGTTGGCTTTTATTTGATTTTTAATTAATTAATTTATTTTTGTTACAGATGTTTCTCCTTTTCCCCCCACTGATTCTCCCTCTCCCTCCCTCCCCACCCTGTCCCCACCTTTGTTGTCCATGTCCATTGTTCATACATACATGCATATAAATTCTGTGGTTTATCTCCCCCACCCCCTTCAGAGGATTGTCAGTCTGTATCCCACTTCCAATTCTCTGGGACTACCCCATTCCTCAGACTGTTATGTTCATTATATTCCACAAATAAGTGAGATCATGTGATATTTGTCTTTCTCTGCTTGACTTGTCTCGCTTAAGATAATACTTTCCAGGTCTCTCCATGTTGTCTCAAAGGATAAGAGATCTTTCTTTCTTACAGCTGCATAGTACTCCATTGTGTATATGTACCACTGCTTTTTTATCCATTTGTCTACTGATGGACACTTGGGCTGTTTCCAGATCTTAGCTATTGTAAATAGTGCTGCTATGAACATGGGAGTACATATATTCTTTCTGATTGGTGTTTCAGGCTTCTTAGGGTATATTCCTAGAAGTGGGATCACTGGGTCAAATGGAAGTTCAATTTTTAATTTTTTGAGGTAACACCATATTGTTTTCCACAGTGGCTGCACCAGTCTGCATTCCCACCAGCAGTGCACTAGAGTCCCCTTTTCTCCACACCCTCGCCAACACTTGTTGTTTGAGATGTTGACTTTTAAATTGTTTTCCAGTAATGCTTGGATTATCTGTGGGGTGTGAGGGTGAGTAAGGTCCAGTCCGGGCTCATCTCTTTGATAGCTGTGTGGTCAAAAGCAGGATGCTTAAGCTCTTTGAACTTAGTTTTCTCTTCAAAAACAAAACAATAACAAAAAAGAAATGATGAGGTGTTTTTGTCATTGAGATGTAATTGATATGTAACATTGTAGTTTCAGGTGTACAGCATCATGATTTAATATATATATTTATCAAGGTGATTTTAAAAATCCCCATCTAGAACACCTATTTCAATTCAAGTTAATAAAAGGGAAGTTTCAAAGTGGAAAAATACTTCTTAAATCTAGGAAACTTACAAATCTTTATATAGCTTTGTGCTGCACATTTTATAAAGAATTAATTCTCTCAATCTTCTCAGTAACCCTGTGAGATACACCCATAATTATCGTAAATTTACAGATGGAGAAACCAGGGCTCAAAGAGGTTTCTTCCCCAAGGTCAAAACACATAAAATACGTACTTTCCATGGACATTATGTGTTTTAAAATTTTTTAAAGTTCTGACTGGTGGGGCAGCTGGTTGAATGCTGTCCTGTGCACCGAGAGGCTGTCGCTTGGACTCCCGGTCAGGGCACATACCCAGGTTGTGGGCTGGATCCCCAGTCCGGGTATGTACCAGAGGCAATGGATCGATTCTTCTCTCTCTCCCTTTTCCTTCTTCTCTCTCTAAAATAATTAATAAAAACATATTTAAAAAATTTTAAAGTATTAAGTATTGTTTTCTACCATCAGGAAGCCATATTGAAAGTGCAAAGGTACTTACACAATAATGGGTTCTGAATTAAAAGAGAATGCTACTATCCTGGCCGCGAGGCTCAGTTGGTTGAGCAATGCCCTACGAACCACAAGGTTGCGGGTTCAATTCCTGGTAGGGGTACACGTCCAGGTTGTGAGCTCTATCCCCAGTGGGGGGGGGGCATACAGGAGGCAGCCAATCAATGTTTCTCTCTCACATAGATGTTTCTCTCTCCCTCTCCCTCCCACTCTCTCTCTGAGATCAATAAAATTATTTTTTTAAAAGCGAGAGAGAGAATGCTACAGATGATGACTGGCTTAAGCCCCTACTCCTCATCTAGCCTGGAAAGGTGGCCACACTTCAGGGTGATCTGGTGATCTTTCATGGCTTCCTCTGGGCTCTGAGGAGCCTCCAGCCCCTCTCCCACCAGAAGTGGAACAGCTCATTGGAGATAAAAATATGCTGGTTGCTGGCTGCAGTTCTTCCCCGTAGCCTTAGGAAGCTGTTTCTATATGCTGCTGCTGTTGCTGATTTTCCCATTTAAAGGTGTAATCATTTTCAAATGTCAGATTATGACTTACAGTGGGTATTAGAAATGTGAAATTATGAATTAAACTCTATGTGGCAGGTCCAGAAAACACAAATGTGCAAGAGGCAGGGCTATGCAATGTGAGGTTAACAAAGCAGCGAGGGTAAGCCTGCTGTGCAGGACAGGAAAACCACAACCCAGCAACTGATAGCTCTGTGATCACGGGCTTCACTGCATTCCAGACAAAGAGGAAAATGCATTAAGAAGCATGGTATCCATGTACACATTTAATCTTTTATTATATTTGTGCAGACCTCTCTCTTTCCTAAAGATAGGAAACAGAGATTAGAACTGCAATCTCTCCCACCCATCCCTTTACCCTCTCTCTTGAGTACTTACCATCCTGAAATTGGCATGTTTAATACTGTATTAGTTTCCTAGGGCTGCTATAACAAAACATCAGAAGCTGGGTAGCTTCAGCAACAAAAAAGTATTGTCACCCAGCTGTGGATGACAGAAGTCTTCAATCAAGGTGTCAGCAAGGTTGGTTCCTTCTGAGGGCTGTGAGGGAGAATTTCTCTGCTAGCTTTCAGCAACCTCAAGTGTCCCTTGGCTTGTAGATGGCATTTTCCGTGTCTGCATGCTGTCTTCCCCCTGTGCATGGCTAGCTCTGTGTCCAAGTGTCCCTTTTTATAAAAACAGCAGTCATATTATATTAGGGCCAACCTTAGTATCCTCATTTTAATTAACCTCGTCATCTGCAAAAGCTCTGTTTCCAAATAAGGGCACATTTACAGGTACTGGGGTTAGGACTTCAGCATCTTTTGGGGACACGATGCATCATGCATCTCACACATGTTTTTGTACTTGATGTGACCACCTTTTGTTTGTTGATGATTTTGTTGACATGAAGACTTCTACAATCAAAACAGCTTCTTGTATAATAAGTTCAGCAAGTCCCATGAAAACATATATGATGAAAGATACATAATAATGTATGAAAACATGTAATGGAGATAAATTCTGGTTTAACATCCACCCCAGCCGGCGGAGTAAGGCCCTACACCAGGAAGGCTCAGTCACAAAGCTTAGTGCACCTCACCCCTTGCCCCAGCAAGGATACAAAGTAGCAATTTTCCTTCCCTCACAGGGAAAGAGAGTGGGGGATTTTCCCCTTCCTGCCTCAGCTCCTGGGACAGTGTGGGTGTTGTAGAGTGATTACCCCTGCACAGCAGTAACAAACTGCAACATCTCAGGAGCTTCTCACAACAAAGGTTTGCTTCTTGTTTTTTTAAAGTCAGGTACAGGACAAGTATCCTGCCTCAAAATTGGAGCTCTGCCATTCTTAATTCTGTGGCTTCTGGTGAGTTGTCATGGCATGAGAAGAGACACAGTTGAGGCACACCTGCTCTTAGCCATGTGAACCTAGAGGTGGCAACTGGCCCCAAATAGTCATATACGGTGCAAAGGAGGGAGAGGGGAATGGAATATTAGATGAGCACTAATTGTCCCATTTACAAAGGGGAAGAGACACAGATGTGTTTCCTCATGCTTTTCCCCTCTTACAATAGAACTTCAAACAAGAAAACAATAGAAACATCTAAACAGGTGTGGACAAATACAAAAATGTTAGAAGATCCTGGCCATAGCTTGAAAATGCTACCGTGAAAATCACTACCATTTGTGTGTTCAGCATGGCACGGAACATGAGGATAATCTTGCTGGAGGAAGGTGGCCAGGCAGGTGACTACCGGAGTACTCCTGTTGCTCCATGCTGCTTGGAGAGAGCAGAAGAGTCTGAGGTTCTCTGGACCCCACCAGAGGATATGAAGGTGATGAAAGGTGGTCCAACAGAAGCCTGGAATCAAGTCAAAGAAGCTGCAGTGTACGGGTATTTGCAGCCAGACACCAGCGGCCCAGACCCTCAGTTCTAGAGGTAGCTGCAGGTTCATGGTGATGGCCCTGGTCCCGAGGAAGGGCTGCATTGCCCATGTCCCAGGCCTCAGCTCCACACAGGGCATTTCACACCTGGAGAAATCAATCAGGACAAAGAAAATCATGGAGTAGAAGAAAAACATAGGAAAGACCAAGTATTTTTTTGGATGAGACTGAGTCATCTGAAAGACTACTTAAATTGAAAGCCATTCTGATACCAAACACTAGCATATTTAATTTTTCCTTTTCCCTGGCATAGTGAAGGGATTCTGAGAAAAATCAGACACTTTAGAGAAAATAAAGATGGTTGCCTGGGCAGTTTTGCTCAGCAGTTAGAGCATCAGCCTGTGGACCAAAGAGTCGCAGGTTCGATTCTGGTCAAGGGCACGTACCTCTGTTGCAGTTTGGTCCCTGGCCCTGGTCGGGGTCATGTGGGAGGCAACCAGTTGATGTGTCTCTCTCATATCGATGTTTCTCTCTCTCTCTCTCTCTCTCTCTCTCTCTCTCTCTCTCTCTCTCTCTCTCTCCCACTTTGTCTGAAGATAAATGGAAAAAAAATATCCTCAGGTGAGGATTAAAAAAAGAAGAAAAAGAAAATAAAGATGGTAAAGTTTCTGTGCACTTCTAAATACAGTGAGAGTAAATCTGTGAACTTGTAACACATACTAATTTAATTACTTTCCATGGAACATCTATAATTAGTCATATACATTCACAGAAAAATTCACTTCCTTTGAGATCTTTAACTAGAAGGCAAAATGGCTGCAGTGTCCTGGGGTCCATCTGTGACAGCTGTCATTACTTCAGGAGGGAATGATATGTGCTATTAACTGTGCCACCCAAGGCAGGACTGGGGCCCACAAGCTGACAAAGGGGTCGTCTGAGCAGGAAGAGATGTTAGGACAGGAAAGGCCTGCCTCATACCAGAGAGGAAAGAAACAGACAGTCTGGGAGCAGGGCAACTCCACGCAGAAGACTGACCTTTCAGGTTGGAGTCTTGCATCCAAACCAACTGAGTAAGAGAGAGGACCAGCGGAATAAATGGGCATTGCATGTGTGTGCTCTGGACTCACCAAGTAACAAACAAATAAACTGCTCACATATAAGTGGGCAAAACCTTGGCTCTAAATCCATGGGGTTTGATTGGTAACAAATTTAAAAGGTTTCAAGGATAAGATTCAGCTGCTTAAAAAACAAAGGGAAGAATCCTAGATTGTTAATGAGGACAGTGCAGGTTTAGGATACAATGTACTTATCAGATTATATCTAGAACACTAATCATAGGTAAGAGTCAAGGCAGATATCCCAGCTTCTTCACCCATAGGGGGCGCAGCTCTGAGACTAGGCTTCACACAGTGTCCCAGAGGTACTGAGTGGGACTGACACCCCCCATGTTGCCCAGAGCAGTAACGTGCTCATGCACACAGTCTGCAGTAGCTTCCTTGTCTTCTCTAACATCTCCACTCCCGACCTGGGCTTGCTAGGTTCACCTCCCAAATATCCACCTGAATTTCAATCCTCCTCCAAGGATCTGCTTCTGGAAAAAACAGCAACAACAAAAAGCAGCTTAAGGCACTACCATGTGGAGTTGCAGGCATCACAGCGAAGGAAGGATTTTGACAGGAGAGGTTCAACCCAATGTGGAGAGGCTCAGAGAGTAAAGGGTCTGAAACGACGTCTTAAGAAGAAGAATTAAAGAGATGAGGGACATTTACACTTAGGAAGAGGAGGTTTGAGGAATACAAAGGTCTTGAAGTGTCTGAAATCCTGGGAGGAGGAAGAGAGGATGGTGCGAGTGTAGACCCAGAGGCTGACCACTGACAGCGGGGATTTGGAGGTGCCTGTGCCCAGGCAAACTGGGTGCTTCAGTCCTAAGAAATGCTTATGGCTTGGAGACAGCAAATACTGGCTAACAACGCCAAGGGCTTAATAGATTTAGATTGTTTAGAGTGGAGATTAATGTTGAGATAAAGATTTTCCAAACGTTTATGTGTTTAAGATCAGATACTAATCAGACAGCAGTCACATGTCTGATTTTCTCTCTTAATCACGGAGGGTTCTCCTTTCGCCTTCTGGACGGCTGCTTGCGATGAATTCACTGTGTTCCGACACTTCCAAGGGGACTTGCTGACTGCTTGGCAGCCTCCCACTTGTGAGGATGAGCCACATAATCACCTCCTTTCAAGAAGCACAGAATAAAGAGGTTGAGCTTGAAGAAAAGCAAAGGCATCAGGACACATTAAACATTAGCCTTGTTTAGAACTGCTCTGATCTGCGGATGTGAACATCTTGTTAGCCGCTGCCATTTAGTATTTAAGGTGCGTGAGTTATCGCCTATAAACATTTAGAGTGAAATAGCAAATGTGACAAACATTATATACAAATCAGAAAATTTTCATTTAATAATTAAATAATATTAAATTTTTCTTTTTACTAAAATGGTAAGTTAAAATGTGCCACAGAAATTAAAATACCCTAACTGGATAAATCATAGCATTAATTGCTTAGACTCATTTTGGTGGCAACTCGAGGGAAATTTAACTAATTGCGGCTTATTTCATGGAGATGCTTAGTGTTCACTTAGCAAGGAGGCCAATGTTGGCCCGTAAGCTCAAACTTACCATCGATGTCTCAATTCTCTTTTTCACTCCACTTTGCCTCCTCAGTATCTTTGCTTCCATCCTCACTTTTGTCACCTCATGGTGGAAAGATGGCTGCCATTGCATCAAGCCAACCTGGGCCCATGTCACTGTCCTAAAATTCCCTCGAGGAATTCCAGGTGAACAGGTAGAGTGGGGGATGGGTGCCAGGGACACACAGGGAGAAATAGTTGTGTGACCTTGGGTGAGGGCATGTTTCCCATGCACCTGACTGGCACCACCGTTCCTGTTTGGGGCCTGTCACCCACATGGCTGTGAGCTCTGCCAGTGGCCAGTCTGGGCTTGCATTGCAGTCTTTCTTGAAAAACTCTTGAGAAATTACAGGCAAGCTTGTGGGATGTTAGAGACACAGAGGGAGGGTAAATTGTGTTGATCCTGGGTAAGGCCATTTTCCTGCATGCCTAACAGGTGTCACAGTTCCTGTGCTAACTGTCTCGCCACATGACCACATCTCAGTCTATACTGGTCTGATGAAACCTACTGCTCCACACTGAAAACTCCCTGAAGCCCTGTTCCACTGCTAAGGTCCACAGGACCCAGGCAGGTGGGAGTAGGCCTCAATGTACCCGGAGACTTGCTAAGTGTCCTCAGACTCAGCACTGGCAGAGAGTGTGAATCTGTATTAACCTGGGGAAGATTATTCTCCCTTACCAGGTGATTCCCTAAAAACCTACCTCACCCAGCTTGGGTACCACCTGAAGCTCTTTCAATGGCTGAGTGTAACAGGCATCCAGCACACAGTGGCAGATCTGGGGATGCCTTGGGCCTTTTGTTGACCAGCCCAGTACTGGTGGTAGTGGGCCTCCGTATACAGCTTGGCCTCTCCCATGCACGCTCAGGCCCAACATAGGCAGCCCAACTGTGCATTGCTTTGTGGTTCTTAACAGATAGCCCAGGGCAGGTCACAGGCCGTGCCTGACATTGACCTGTACCAGAGACCCTTCCAAGAGGCCTTTGAACCACACACATGGTGGTGGGCTTCATACCAGAAGAAAGTATGAATTGATTAGTTACACAAATGGCACACCCAAAAAAGGTCTCATCAGCACCACACCTGCCTGGGTGAATTCTGCTTCATGGGGTTAGCTCCTGAAGAGCAGCTTATATACTGTGGTTGTGGCCAATCTTCACAGCCAGACAGTTTGAGGATCAGCTCCTTCCACAGATGTTCCAACAACCATCAAGACGAAACTATAACAGGAGGGCTCATATAACCTATACAAGGAATATTCCTGGAAAACAAAGCTCAGGCAATCAGGGAGATTGTACCACTGGACCTCACAAGACATCAACTACATATGCCACTCTATCAAGACTGGGAGACATAGTATATCTACCTAATACACAGAAACACAGAGGAAGCCAAAATGTGGAGACAAAGAAATATTCAAAAAATGAAAAAGAAGAAGAAGAAATTCCCAGAAAAATAACTAAATGAAAAGAAGGCAAGCAATCAACACATATAGAGTTCAAAACAATGGTTATAAGAATGCTCAAAGAACTCAGTGAGAACTTCAATGGCATAAGAAAGAACATAGAAACCATGACAAGGATCCACTAAGACAAGAAGAATATAGTAACTGAAATGAAGAATACACTAGAAGAAATCAACAGCAGATTATATGAAGCAAAGGATTAAATAATCAAATTGTCAGATAAAATAACAGAAAACACCCAGTTGGAATAGCAAAAATACAAAAAAAAAAAAAAAAATGAAAGAAAGAAAGAAAGATAATGAGAATAGTTTATGAGACCTATGGGACAACATGAAGTGTAACAATACCCATATCATAGAGGTAGCAGAAGGAGAAGAGGGAGAGCAAGGGATCGAGAACCAATTTGAAAAAATAATGACAGAAACCTTCCTTAATGTGGTGAAGAAAAAAAAAACAGACACAGAGGTCCAGGAAGCATAGAGTCCCAAACAAGATGAACCCAAAGAACCTCACACTAACACACATCATAATTAAAATTGCAAAGAGTAAAGACAAAGAGAGAATTTTAAAAAGCAATAGGAAAAAGATAGTTAACTATAGGGAAATCTCATGACTGTCCACTGATTTCCCAAAATAAATTCTGCAGTCCAAAAGGGATTGGCATTAAATATTCAAAGTGATGAAAAATAAGAACCTATAACCCAGACTACTCTACAAAGCAAGGCTAGCATTTAAATTTAAAGAAGAAATAAAGAGCTTCCCACACACACACACAAAAAGCTAAAAGAATTCATCACACCAAACCAAAATTACAAGAAATGTTAAAGGGATTTCATCAAGAAGAAGAAAGAAAAAAGGAATATAAATATTTATAATAAAATAACAATAACTATGTACCTATCAAATATCACTTTACATGTACATGATTTCAATGCTCTGATCAAAAGATACAGGGTAGCTGAATGGATAAGAAAAGAAGACTCATATATATGCTGTCTACAAGAGTCCCATTTCAAATCAAAAGACACATGCAGTCTGAAAGTAAAGAGATAGAAGATGGTATTTCATGCAAATGAAAACAAGCAAAAAAGCTGGGGTAGCAGTACATATATCAGACAAAACAGATTTAAAGGAAGTCTATAATAAGAGACAAAAAAGGACATTAAAAATTGATAAGGGGATCAATCCAACAAGGTGATACAGTCTTTGAAAATTTATGCACACAACATTGGACCACCTAAATATATAAAAAAATAATAATGAATATGAAGGGAGAGATTGACAGTAACACAGTCACAGTAGGGGACTTGAACACCCCATTGACATCACTAGATTTTCCAGACAGTAAATCATCAAGGAAATGACAGCCTTCAGTGACACATTAGACCAGATGGATTTAATTGATATTTTTAGAGCATTTCATCCCAAAGCAATAGAATATACATTCTTTTCAAGTGCACATGAAATATTTTCCAGGATAAACCATATGTTAGATCACAAAACAAATCCCAATAAATTTAAGGAGATTATAATCATGTCAAGCATCTTCTCTGGTCACAATGGCATGAAACAAGAAATCAATTACAAGAAAGAAAAAAACTGAAAAATACACAAACACATGGAGGCTAAATAACATGCAACTAAACAATGAATGGGTTAACAATGAGATCAAGGAAAGAATCAAAAGATACCTTGAGACCAGTGAAGATGAAAACACAATGACCTCAATCTATAAGACAAAGCAAAAGCAGTCCTAAGAGGGAAATTCATAGCAATACTGGCCTATCTCAAGAAAAAAAATCTCAAATAAAGAATCTAACTTTACAACTAAAGGAACTAAGAAAATAACAACAAACAAAACCCAAAGTTAGTAGAAGAAAGGAAATAATGAAGATCAGAGCAAAAATCAATAAAATAGATTCTAAAAATAATTAACAGAGATCAATAAAACCATCAGCTAGTTCTGTAAAAAGATAACCAAGATTCATAAACCTTTAAATATACTCATGAAGAAAAAGGAGAGCAAACACAAATAAATAAAATCAGAAATGAAAGAGAATTGACAACTGAAACCATGTAATTCAAAGGGTTATAAGAAAATACTATGAACAATTATATGCCAACAAATTGAATAATCTAGAAGAAATAAATAAATTTCTAGAAAGATATGACCTTCTATGGTTGAATCAAAAAAAGAAAGAAAAGAAAATCTGAACAGATTAATTACAGCCAACAAATAGAATCAGTGATCAAAAAACTCCGAACAACCAATAGTCCTAGACTAGATTGGTTTCACATGTAATTTTTTTTTTTTTTATTTATCTTCAGAGCGTGGGAGGGAGAAACATTGATGTGAGAGAAATACATTGACTGGTTGCCACTCATACAACCCCAACAAGGGCCAGGGACAAACTGCAACCAAGGTATGTGTCCTTAATGGGAACTGAACCCGGGACAATCTGGTCTGCGGTCCGATGCTCTAACCGCTGAGCCAAACCGGCCAGGGCTTCACATGTAAATTTAACCAAACATTTAAAGAATCACCTATTTTTTTTAAACTATTCCAAAAAATTCTCAACAAAATATTACCAAACCAAATTCAGCAATTCATTAGAAAAAGCATATACCATGATCAAGTGGGATTTATTCATAGGATGCAAGTTGATTCAATATCCACAAATCAATTAATGTGATACACCACATAAAGAAAATAAAAGATAAAAATCATATGATCATATCAATAGATGCAATAAAGACATTTGGCAAAATCCAGCACCCATTTTTGATAAAACCTCTCAGTAAAGTGGGAATAGAGGGAACATACCTCAACATAATAAAAGTCACATATGCCAAACCCACAGCCAAGATCATACTCAAGAGGGAAAAATCTAACCTCTAAGTTTAGGAACAAGAAAGAGATTTCCACTCTCAACATAGATTTCTTACTCAACATAGTACTGTAAGTCCTAGACACAGCAATGAGACAAGAAGAAGAAATAAAAGGTATCCAAATTGTAAAGTAAAAAGTAAAACAGTCATTATTTGCAGATGACATGATACTATATAGAGAGAACCTTACAGATTCCACCAAAAACGTACAAGAACTAATAACTAAGTTCAGTAAAGTAGCAAGATTTTAATATTCAGAAATTGGTTGCATTTTCACACACCAATAATGAACTACCAGAAAGACAAACTAAAAAAAAACAACCTTATTTACAACTACATAATATTAATAATAATAATAATAAAATACCTAGGAATAAATATAACCAAAGATGTAAAAGATCTGTACTCAGAAACTTAAGACATTATGGAAAAAAAATAAAGAAAATACAAATAAATGGAAGCATATTCCATATTTATGGATAAGAAGAATGAACATTGTTAAAATGTCTATAGTATCCAAAGCAATCTATAGATTTAATGCAATTCCTATCAAAATAACAATGGAAGTTTTCACATAACTAGAATAAATAATTCAAAAATTTATATGGAACTACCAAAGACCCCTAATAGCCACAGAAATCTTGAGAAGGACAAAGAAAGTGGGGGGCTCTCACACTAACTGATATCACACTATACTACAAGGTTATAGTAATCAAAACAGCATTGATGTATGTGTAACCAATGGAAATAGATAACAATGCTGGGAGAGGAAGACAGGATCAGGAGGATGGTGCATAGGGGGGATAAAGGAGAAATATCTGTAACAAAAATAAATTAATAAAAATTGCAAAAAAAAACCCAACAAAAACCCAGCATGGTATTGGCATAAATACAGACAAATAGATTAATAAAACAGAATACAGAGCCCCAAAGTATACCCATGCCTATATGTTCAATTAATATACGACAAAGGAGGCAAGAACACACACTGGGGTACAGGCAGTCTATTCAATAAATTCTGGTGAAAGAAATTGGACAGATACATGTAAAAAATGAAATTAGACCACCTTCTTACACCATATACAAGAATAAAATCAAAATGGATTAATGACCTAAACGTTACACTGAAGACTATAAACATCCTAGAAGAAAACATAGGCAGAAAACTCTCTGACATTTTTCTTATTAATATTTTTTCTAATATATCTCCTCTATGTAGGAAAACAAAAGAAAAAATTAGCAAATTGGACTACATCAAACTAAAAAAGAAACCATCAATAAAACAAAAACAACTTACTAAATGGGAGAAGGTATTCACGAATGATGATTTCAATAACAGATTAATATCCAAAATTTTTAATATCTCATACAACTCACACACAAAAACCCAAAAAACCCAAAACAATCCAATTAAAAATTAGCAGACAACCCGAATACACAATTCTTTAAATAGGATATACATATGGCCAATAGACATATAAAAAGATGCTCAGTGTCATTAATCATCAGAAAAATTCAAATTAAAACCAGAATGAGATATCTCCTCTTACCTGTCAGAATGTCTTTCATCAACACATCAAAAAACAAGTGTTGGTAAGGATGTGGAGAAAAAGAAACTCTTGTGCACTGTTGGTGGGAATGCAGATTGGTACAGCCACTATGAAAACATTATGGAGTTTCTCAAAAAATTAAAAATGTAACTGCCTTATGACACAGCAAATCCACTTCTGGGTATATAACTGAAGAAATCCAAAACACTACTTCAAAAGAATATATGCACATAGGTTCATTGCATCATTATTTACAATAGCCAAGATATGGAAGCAACCCAGCTGTCTATCAATAGATGAGTGGATAAAAAAAGTATTGATACAAATATGCAGTAGAATATTACTTGGCCATAAAAAATGAAATCTGACCATTTGTGAAAGTATTGGGACCATAGTATATTATGTTAAGTGAGATAAGTGAGACAGAGAAAGGCCACTAGCACATGATTTTACTTATTTGTGGAATATAAAAAACAAACAAAAAAAGAGAAAAAGCAGAATAGAAACAGACTCATAGATGAAAAGAAAAGACTAATGGTTGCCAGTAGGGAGGGGTGTTGGGTGACTGGGTGAAAAAGTGAAGGGATCAAAAAGTACACATGGGGCCCTGGCCGGTTTGGCTCAGCAGTTAGAGCATCAGCCTCCAGTCCAGAGAGACCAGGGTTCAGTTCCCGCTAAGGGCATATACCTTGGTTGCAATTTTCCCCGGACCTGGTTGGGTCGTGTGGGTGGCAACCACTCGATGTGTCCCTTTCACGTCGATGTTCCTCTTTCTTTTTCTCTTCCTCTCTCTCCCTCCCACTCTATCTGAACAAAAAAGAAAAAAAAAAGTACACATTGGTAGTTACAAAATAGTCATGGAGATGTAAACATTCAGCTTAGGAAATATAGTCAATAATATTGTAATAACTATGTATGGGGCCAGGTGGGTACTTGGAATATCAGGGGTATCACTTTGTAAAGTATATGATTGTCTAACAACTATGATATAAGCCTGAAACTAATGCAAAATGATACTGAATGCCAACTGTAATTAAAAAATAAAATTAAAATAAGAAGTTAAATTAGACAACTCTAAATAAATGAAATATTAACAAAAAGACATCCCTCCCACCCCCACCCCCCAAAGATGCAGGAAAGAGAAAGAAAAGAAAAAATAAAATAAAATCAAACTTAGGTTGGTACAATAAATACACATGGTTAACCTTTCATTTGTCAAAAGAAATGCAATCCAATTACGTTCAGAGTGCAGGATTCTGAAGTAAATGAAGTAACACACACACACACACAAACACACAAAAGATAAGGAATTAGTACAAATAAATAATTCAGGTGGCCCAACGCTAATTTCACATAAAGTAAAATTGAAGGCATAAAGCTTTAAATGGGACAATTAATTCAATATGAAAATATAAAGCTGACGCTTCTTTATTTAGATAGGTGCAACAGCTTCGCTCTCTCTTTCCTTCTATCTCTCTTTCATAGATTATTGTCATCAGCTTAGAAACATTCTTTAACATCTCTAATCACAATAACAACAACCAAAATAAAACCTCCTTAGGTACATCCCTGAGATATCCCCTCCATTGTCAAAATTCTCCAAAAAGTAGATATTTTTGTTTGCTCCGGAAATCAGACTTTTTACCCCAATCTTATTTCTACCTCCAACATACCAGCAAATTTGCCATTGCCTACACTATCAGAAACAATGTATGCCACGTTCAGTAGAATCTCTTTCTTTCATCATCATTTTAGCAAAGGCCTCAACAACATTCTACTCAACACTCTCCTCAGGAAACCTCTTACTCCTTTGTCTGGTGACACTGTGTTCTGCTGGTTTCTTCCCATGCCTTGGTCCCATTTTTTTAATTCTCCTCTGAGGCTTCTTATTTTAATATCTAAAGCTGGAGTTATTTATTCAGGGCTTGGTCCTGCTTTGGCTTCTCTTCTCATTAGACTTTCCATTTGATCTTCACACTTTGCTCTGCTCAGCTCTGATCTAGTGTCTTCTAACCCACAATTCCCTTCTGAACTTGACTAGCATCATCAACCACCACAGCTTGAGGATATTTCACAACCATCTTGGTTTACTTTTATCTAGAAAATAACTCTTGTTTCTATTTTAGTCTCTATTCAGTTCCTTATACTATCTACTTTTTCTCCATATGAGGTACCACAATATTCTTGTTCCTCAGCCTAGACAATTTGGAATCATTCTGGATATATCTTCCCCTTCATTTTCACATTTAATCACTCAGCAAGTCCTGCCGATTCTTCCATCTGAAGAGTTCACGAGTTTATCAACCTATTTCCCTTTCTATTAACATCCACCATATATCATATTATCTTCATCACTCTGTAGGTTGGTCTTCCTTCTGTCACTCTTTCTTTTTTTTTTAATTTATTTATTTTTAATTTTTAATTTTGTTCTCACTCTTGACCACCTCCAATGTCATCTCCACTCAGCAGCCAGGGTTATCTGAAACAAAAAAATAAAAACAAAAATGAAAAGAAATATCATGCTAGAGGTGTTATCCTTCCAACAGCAATTATATTGCAATATGTAAATATATCAAATCAACATGTTGTACACCATAAATTTACAGTGTTATAAGTCAAAAATATTTCAATAAAACATTTTTAAGAAAATAAATCTGATTATGGAGGTCCCTCCATTAAAGATCTTCAATGATATTCTTAACCTTAGAATCCTATGCTTTTGGTTCATTGTGGTTATTGCTACTTATAATTATTAAGTTATGGCTTTGTTCCTTACTTAAGACCTGTCTCACCCAGGAACAACGTCTGCTTGGTTTATCATTATGCACTAATTTTCAGCTCAATGTGGGGCATAGGCCAGGTGCTCAATAAATAGTTGGGTTCATCGAAATAGTATCAATGCATAATTATATCATTGTGGTACTGAAATAATGAGACTGTATGTTGAACAGAATACAAAACCAAGAAATAGACACAGATACATAGAATTAGTTAGTATTTGATTAAGATAATTTACAATGAAAAAATTATTCAATAGTCCTTTCTTAAAAAACTGAATTGTTGAAGGTGGGAAGAACAATCTCTATACCATACCATACATAAAAATAAATGTTAAAGTACAATACAAAATGACTAAAAGAAAACATGGATAAAATGCTTATAATTATTATTTATGCTATCCCTTTCTAAGTATAATTACAAAGAAAGAGATCATTAAAAAAATTGAAAATGTGTAAAGGAGTTAAAAAAAAAATGTGTCCTCACTAAATTATTTTTTGTTCTAGAAGTTTATCTTAAGGAAATTGTGAGAAATTGGTACTAAAATATATGTACAAACATGTCTAATGTGAAAGATTTAATAATAACAGCATGCATTAGAAATTATATAAATGCACAAAATTTGAGACATGATTAAAGAATTATGATACACATACCAAAAGCGGCACTACACGGCCATCAAAGATTGCATCTTAAGAAATAGGAAACAGTAGAAGATGGGGGCGGGCAGGACCAGAGGGAGGGAGAGTGTGTGAGAGTGTGAGTGGATGTGAAGGTGGATGAACAAGCTCGAGCAGTGCAGAGACACAGAGCAGAAGGTTCCTGTGATGTGGACGGAGCAGCCGGCTACCGCCATAAGCAGCCCTTCAGGGCGCTTCTCCCTGCACTGTGGGAAGGTCCCACCATTTTGGAAGATCCCAGGTCTTCCCGGGGAGGAGGCAGTGGGAGTAGCTGGGGCCCAGCAACCTGAGCCCACCAGCACACCTGGCACCTGGCACCAGTGGACACTCTGTGTCAACACAGACCTGTGCACAGTGGTGGAGCTCCCAAGGTGCCGGTTGGGGAAGCCACAGACAGCTCAAAGCCCAGCACCATCTCCCATAGTAGCAGCCCAATCAGAGTCCAGATATAACCCCAGCAACAGAGGCTGGGGAGCAGACATCCATCCCCAGGCAACAGAAGCACAGACCAGCAATTGAGACCCATCCCCAAAAACTACAGCAAAAGCTGAGCAGGAGCTGAGCCCCACAGGACAGCAGCACTCCCCAGCCACCAGCGGAGGGACCTGGGGCTCCACAGAGGTCTGTGCGGTCCAGCAGCTCACAAGTGCAGTGGGAAGCCAGAGCCAAAGAGATACAGGTGCGATCCAGCTGCCCGCCCGTGGGACCTGCAGGGTTTGGGGGCACCAGAGAGACCTGTGCAACACAACAGGGACAGAGCAATCTAGTTACCCAGGGGACCTGTAGGTGTTGAAGCACCAGAGAGGCCAGTGAGACCCAGCAGGGACTGTGCCACCCAGGAACCCACAGGATCTGCAGGGTGCTAAAGCACCAGAGAGGCCTGTGTGACCCAGCAGCCCATAACATAGGCATAGAGCCAGGTCCCCAACGGGACTGTGTGATCCAGTTACCTGCAGGACATGCAGGGTGAAGGGGCACCAGAAAGGCTTGTGGGACCCAGCTGTGCACAAGATAGGCTTAGAGGATGTGAAAATGGAGGCAGAGTTTACAGAAGCTACACAGACTAACTCCCAGGATCAAACAGGAATTAAAACTAAAATAAAGACAAATCCTCAGAAAAAAGCAACAGTAAAGCAGCAGGACAGGACCGTATAACCAGGGACACTGGTAGGATCTGTAGAGGCGCCAGAGAGTGGAGGGCTGGGAGCCCACGGACAGCAGCAGTCTTGGCTGTGAGCAGTGCCCTTGGGAAGTAAAGACCAAGCCTGCTGCACAGTGCAGAGAGCCAGGACAGAGTGCTAAAATAGCCACAGCCACTCACCTGGGGGCTATGGCAGAGGGAAGGCATCTGGGCTGGAACTCTGTGGGGACACTTGGAATTTGGAGGACACTCAGAGTTTTTGCTGCATTGGGGCCACAAAGGACAGTGTCCAATGTGCTCCTTCCCAGAGCTGTGGGGAAAAGCAGCAGCCCCCCACCCCTGATGCCTCAAAGATTCAGCCTTTTCCAGGTGAGGCAAAGAAATGCAAATTGAGGCTCATTAACAACCAGCATCTATCCCACCCTCTGGAAACCCTGTTATGCAGAACACCAGGGCTACCTTCCAAGGCACTGAGTAACAGAGACAACTAGCCACCAGGAAAGAGCTAGAGGATAACTGAACCTTTCCTGGGCTTGCAAATCTACCCTGGAAAGTAAGACTTGATGGTGGTGTTTAATGTGGACCCACCCAGGCTCATTCAAACCGAGTAGAGGGAGCCACAAACGACACAACACAAACACCCACAGGGAAAATTTGGCAGGCTCCAGAACCACTGAGATAGCCAAAATGGTGAAACAAAAAAACAAATTCCAAATGAAAGAATAAGAGAACTCTATCAAAGATGAGATCAATGAAATGCAGCTAAGCAAATTGTCAGAAGTAGTGTTCAGAGCCATGATCTTGAGGAAGCTTAACAGCATGAGCAAGGACATCAGCACCATGAGTAAAGATATAGAAACATTGAAAACCAACCAAATGGAAATGAAGAATTACATAGCAGAAATTAACAACACATTGGAAGGACTAACCAACAGGGTAGAGGAAGCTGAGGACCGGATCAGTGAATTAGAAGACAGAGTAGAAAAAAACAACCAATCAGAAAACTAAAAGGAAAAAACAATTAAAAAACAGGAAGATAGCTTAAGAGAACTGTGAGACAACTGGAAATACAATAATATTTGCACCATAGGAGTCCCCAAGAGGAAGAAAATGGGCAAAGTTTAGAGAATATATTTGAAGAAATAGTGACAGAAAACTTTCCTAACTTGGTGAAGAAAGAAGGCATCCAACTTCAAGAAGCACAGAGAGCCCCAAGTAAGAAGACCCCAAACAGGCCCACACCAAGACACATAGTAATTAAAGTGCCGAAAAGTAAAGACAAAGAGAGAATCCTAAAGGCAGCAAGAGATAAGCAACAGCTTACCTACAAAAGGACCCCCATAAGGCTCTCAGCTGACTTCTCAACAGAAACACTACAGACCAGGAAAGAGTGGCATGAAGAAATCAAGGTCACAAAAAACAAGGATCTGTATCCAAGACTACTCTAACCAGAAAGGCTATCATTCAAAATAGAGGTCAAATAAAGAGCTTTCCAGACAAAAAACGGCCAAGGAATATATTAAAAACAAACCAGCACTGCAAGATATGCTAAAATGACTGCTGTAATTAGTAGAAGAAATAGGAAAAAAAATAGAACCACACTAAACAAAAATGGCAATAAATAAGTACATATCAATTATCACCTTAAATGTGAATGGTTTGAATGCTCCGATAAAAAGACACAGAGTAGCTGACTGAATAAGAAAGCATGACTCGCATGTAAGTTGTCTACAGAGACCCACCTCACAACAAAAGACTCACATAGGTTGAAAGTGAAAGAATGGAAAAAAATCTTTCAAGCAAATGGAATGCAAAATAAAATAAAATAAAATAATAAAGCTGGGGCAGCAATACTCATATCTGATAAAGTAGATTTCAAAATGAAGGCCATAACTAGAGACAAAGAAGGCCACTACATAATATTGCAAGGATCTATCCAACAGGAAGATATAACCTTGGTAAACATATATGCACCCAATATAGGAGCACCAACATATATTAAAAATCTTCTGGAGGACTTCAAAGGAGAAATCAGCAGCAATACAATCATAGCAGGGGACTTCAATACCCCGCTGACATCACTAGATAGATCTTCTAGACAAAAAATTAGCAAGAAAACACAGACTCTAAATGAAGCCCTAGATCAAATGGATTTAATAGATATCTACAGAGAATTATACCCCCAAATGACAGAATTCACATTCTTCTCAAGTGCACATGGGATATTCTCAAAGATAGACCACATGTTAGGGCACAAACTAAGTCTCTACAAGTTCAAAAAGATTGAAATCATATCAGGCATCTTCTCAGATCACAATGTCACGCAACTAGAAATCAATTGCAACAAGAACATGCAAAGACATTTGAAAACATGGAGGCTAAATGGGATGTTATTGAAAAATGAATGGGTTACCATAGAGATCAAGGAAGAAATTAAAAATTTCCTGGAAACCAATGAAAATGAACACACAACACAAAATCTATAGAATACAGTGTAAGCAGTTCTGAGAGGGAAGTTCATAGCACTATAGGCCTACCTCAAGAAGCAAGAAAAATTTCTGAATAAACTATCTAACCTCACAACTTAAAGAACTAGACAGCAATAAAAAAGAAAACCCCAGAGCAAGTAGAAGGAAGGAAATAGTAAAGATCACAGCAGAAATATATGACATGGATTAAAAAAAACTTTCAAAGAATCAATGAAACAAAGAGTTGGTTCTTTGAAAAGATAAACTAGATTGATGGACCCTTAGCTAGACTCACCAAGAAAAAAAGAGAGAGAACCCAAATACACAAAATCAGAAATGACAGAGGAGAAATAATAACTGACACCACAGAAATACAAAAGATTGTGAAGATATATTATGAACAAGTGTACAGCAACAAATTCGACAATCTAAGTGCAATGGACAAATTTCTAGAAACATATAGTCCCCCAAAACTGGACCAGGAAGAGAGAGAAAACTTGAACAAACCAATAACAACAAAAGAAATTGAAGATGTAATTAAGACTCTCCCAGCAAACAAAAGCCCAGGCTGGAACGGCTTCATGGGAGAATTTTACCGAACATTCAAAGAAGAACTAACACCCATTCTCCTCAAACTATTTCAAAAAATTCAAGAAGAAGAAAGAATTTCAAACTCGTTTTATGAGGCCAGCATAATTCTAATTCCAAAACCAGAAAAAGACACTACAAAGAAAGAAAACTACAGGCCAATACCCCTGATGAACATAGATGCCAAAATCCTGAACAAAATACTAGAAAATCAAATCCAGCAATACATCAAAAAAATTATTCACCATGACGAAGTGGGATTCATTCCAGGGATGCAAGGCTGGTACAATATTTGCAAATCAATAAATGTGATATACCACATAAACAAAATGAAAGATAAAAATCATATGATCATATCAATAGATGCTGAAAAAGCATTCAACAAAATCAGGCACCCATTTCTGATAAAAACACTCAGAAATCTGGGAATAGAAGGATCATATCTTGACATAATAAAAGCCATATATGAAAGACCTACAGCCTACATCACACTCAATGGGCAAAAATTTAAAGCATTCCCCTTAAGAACAGGAACAAGGCAAGGATGCCCACTTTCGCCACTCTTATTTAAGATAGTACTGGAAGTCTTAGCCACAACAATCAGACAGGAAGAAAAATAAAAGGGATCCAAATTGGAAAGGAGGAAGTGAAACTGTCATTATTCACAGATGACATGATACTATACGTAGAAAACCCCAAAGACTCCATCATAAATTTACTAGACTTGGTCAATGAATTAGGCAAAGTAGCAGGATACAAAATTAACGTCAGGAAATTGATGACATTCTTATACACCAATGATGAACTCACAGAAAGAGAAACTGAAAAAACAATCCCATTTACCATCGCAGCAAAAAAATTAAGATACCTAGGAATAAACTTAACCAAAGAAATAAAGGACCTATTTGCAGAAAACTACAGGTCATTGAAAAAAGAAATAGAGGAAGATATAAAAAAGTGGAAGCACATACCTTGTTCATGGATTGGAAGAATTAACATCATTAAAATGTCCATATTACCCAAAGCAATTTATAGATTCAATGCAATCCCCATCAAAATACCAATGACATACTTCCTAGAAGTAGAACAAATACTTCAAAAGTATATATGGAACCAAAAGAGACCTCAAATAGCCACAGCAATCTTGAAAAAAAAGAAAAAGTAGGAGAGATCACATTACCAGATTTCAGGTCATACTACAAAGCCACTGTAATTAAAACAGCCTGGTACTGACACAAGAACAGGCATATAGACCAGTGGAACAGAACAGAGAACCCAGAAGTGTACTGAAAGCAATGTGCTCAATTAATATTTGACAAGGGTGGCAAGAGCATACAGTGGAGTAAAGACAGCCTCTTTAATAAATTGTGTTGGGAAAGTTGGACAGCTACATGCAAAAAAATTAAAACTAGACCACCAACTTACACCCTACCCAAGAATAAACGCAAAATGAATGAAAGACTTTAACGTGACCCGTGAATCCATAAAAATTCTGCAAGACAATGTAGGCAACATATTTTGGACATCATACGGAACAGAATTTTTCCTCATACATCACCTAAAGAACAGAAACAAAGGAAAAAAATGAACACATGGGACTACATCAAACTAAAATGCTTCTGCACAGCAGCAAAAGAAACTATCAATTGAAAGGCAACCCACTGTATGGGAGAACATCATTGCCAATGATATATCAGATAAAGGGTTTATTTCCAATATATAGAGAGTGCTCATACAACACAACAAAAGGAAGACAAACAACCCAATTAAAAAATGGACAGCAGAGCTGAATAGACACCTCTCCAAACAGGACATACAAATGGTCAAGAGACATATGAAGAAATGCTCAACATCACTAATCATCAGAGAGATGCAAATTAAAACCACAATGAGGTATCACCTCACACCTGTCAGAATGGCCGCCATCAACAAATCATCAAACAACAAGTGTTGGCGAGGGTGTGGAGAAAAGGGGACTCTAGTACACTGCTGGTGGGAATACAGACTGGTGCAGCCACTATGGAAAACAATATGGTGTTACCTCAAAAATTTAAAAAGTGAACTTCCATTTGACCCAGTGATCCCACCTCTAGGAATATACCCTAAGAAGCCTGAAACACCAATCAGGAAGAATATATGTACTTCCATGTTCATAGAGGCACTATTTACAATAGCTAAGATCTGGAAACAGCCCAAGTGTCCATCAGTAGACGAATGGATAAAAAAGCAGTGGAACATATACACAATGGAGTACTATGCAGCTGTAAGAAAGAAAGAAAGATCTCTTATCCTTTGAGACGACATGGAGGGACCTGGAAAGTATTATCCTAAGTGAAATAAGCCAAGCAGAAAAAGACAAATACCACATGATCTCACATATACGGAATATAATGAACATAACAGTCTGAGGAATGGGGTATTCCCAGAGACGTGGAAGTGGGGTACAGACTGACAATCCTCAGGAGAGGGGGTGGTGGGGAAGAGATAAACCACAGAACTTATATGCATGTATGCATGAACAATGGACATGGACAACAAAGCTGGGGACAGGGTGGGGAGGGAGGGGAAGGGGGAATCAGTGGGGAAAAAAGGAGAAACATCTGAAACAAAAATAAATTAACTATAAGAAAATAAATATGAAACAAAAAGAAAATGTTCACAAGGAAGTGTCAATGAAGAAGTGTGTCAAACATAATATTTAGCATAATTCTACATTTTAAATTAAAAAATGCATATAATATTTTTCAAATTATATACACTGAATGCCTGTTAATTTCATAATTACAAAATTTAAGTGTTCTTTTTAAAATCCAGATTTCTGGGTAGAGGAATAGATGAATATTAAAGCACAATTAAGTTCCAAAAAATATTTTTCAGATTTTTAGCAATGCATATTAAAATAGTATTTATCCAGCTGTGGACATTTAAAAGATCTGAGAATATGTACAAATACGTTCTTCTGTCATAGAAAATTCCATATTAAAGGAAATATAAGTTGAACAGAAAAACAACTGGATACTCAGGGAGCTACATTCAAGCAAAGACCATCTTTGCCTGCATCAAAGACTCCGTGGCTGGCAAAGTCAGTATGAATAATGCAGAACGTGCATGTTGATTCATTCCTCAAAATACTTGTACACATCTATGGTGTTCACGACACTGAGGAGGACACAGGGAAGGCAAAAACCAAGACTGTCTAAGGACTTTAAAGGGTTGCTTGGAAGTTAGGATAAAATCAGGTCTCTGTTGATTATTTTATATGAACCACCTCCTCCATCCAACAGAGCTGATTTTTTTTCTTTTCCATTTTTTTTTTTACAACATCTCAATGTACTTATTTTCTAGAAGGAACGCAAGACTCAAACAGCCACAAATGTTTGCCGGGCTCACTGGTTAAGTATGGTTGGTGGTTTGTAAAATATAAATAGAAGAAACTATAACCAGTTTCAGCCAGTCTGACACCACTAAAAAAAAAACAAAAACCTGATGAATAAATAATGAGCGTATCCTGCATCTTTCATTAGTTCAGATCCGGAGCCCTCAGCGAATGGCACTCCCACAATTCCTCCGGCATCGCAGCCACTTACATCCAAAGTCAGACAGGAAGTTCTTGCTGCCTCTATTCGAGGCTTTTGGAGAATTCAGTGTTTCAAAGTGCTACTTTCCTGAGAAGGAACTCCCAAAAGATGTTACTCTTCTCACGGAAATTGTTCTCTACTTAACACTGATAAATGAACACAGTCCTCTTTTTGAATTTCATCGTCTCTTGCACACTCTCTCCCTTGGAGAGCTGGTCTACTCTCATTACCAACGTTAGACGTGAGGATGCTCCTGGAGATGCATGAACAAGGTGGGCTGCAGTCACAGGCCACCTGCTTTATTTAATATCAAAGAGACTGTGGTTCAGGTAATTTCAGTTACTCACATATTTAGGATTGAAAATATACATCACTACTTTGCTTAGTAAGACATTGTCACCTCCATTAGCCAACCAAAACCTCACAGAAATCCACAAGTTAAGGAGGGCAAGTGACATTCTTATTGAATGTTGCATAAGATTGTAGAATTCAAGAAACTCTTTTGAGGCAAGGCAGTTTAGTCAATGCCAGTGACAGTAGAATTCAAAGTGTCCGTTCTTGAATTAAGTGGCTTTCCATTCTCTCATGCTGCCCAAATTCAAGTCATTCACACACTTGGCAACTTTTATTGAGCACCTACTCAGAGTCAGGTCTGTGCTAGGGACCCGAGGGCTGGCAGTGAATCACGGGACAAGGTCCTTGCCCTTGAGGGGGGGAGGGGTGTGAAAACTGAAGGGAAGTTAGGAGGAGGAGCTGAGAACTGAAAAAAAAAACAAGCAAAAATAAATAAATAAAATGTCAGAATGTTATATGGAATAGCAATAGGGACGTCGGGCTATTTCAGTGAGTGTCATCGAAATTCAGGATTCTTTGAGGAGGTGACATTTGAGCTCAGCTCCAGGTGACAAGCAGCCAGCCCCGTGGAGATCCTGGGAAGGAAGAGCCTGGAAGGGGGTCGTGAAAGGAAAGACTATGAGGCAAAAGCAGGATTAGCATGTCCTGGGACAGTACAACGACTAGAGTAACTGGAGCTTAAGGAAACAAAGAACGTGGATTAGATTTTAAAGGACGTTGGAAATGTTGTGAAGGGTCCTATGTGTGAGACCTGACAGATTATGGTTTGGACTTTATTCAGCGAGAAAAACCACAGAAGGATCTGAGGCAGGAACTACTACGTACTGAACAGTTTCCAAAGATCCCCTGGCTGCTAGGTGAAGAATCAGACAGGGGTGGAAACAGAAAGGTCAGTTTGGAGGACAGCTGAGCTGCCCCAGAAAAGGATGAGATGCTTCGACCAACGTGAAGCTGTGGGGATCTGGGGAAGTACATGGATTTGGACTGCATTTTGGAAATAGAGCTGACTAGACTCACTGATGGGTTAGACCAGCAGTTTTCAACGGTGGCCACAAGAACACTTGAAAGCTGCAATGCCTATTTAGTCAAGGGCACGAACCTCTTTGCACTTAGATTGTCAAGTAGAAAAACGACAATGAATCAAAATCATACCATTTTTTGTCAGCGTGGCAAAATATATATATTTGGTGTGCTGCAGAAATTTAGCAATTCGTTTGTGTGCCATGAGATGAGAAAGGCTGGACGTGGCTAGGTTAGCCAGGAGGAGGGGAAGACAGAATCCAGGCTACTCCCAGCCATATGGCAATGACGGTCTGTTTCTGTAGTATTTCTGCATCCAGCTCCTTATTCGCTAAATAGCTACTGAGTGAGTGTCCACTGGACACCTCTGCTGAGTGTTGAGCAATCCCGGGCCCCGGAATGACGTGACCCGCGCCCTCACCGTGGAGCTGGGAGGCGGGGGGACCCAGACACTGCGTGGGTTAACGCAGGGTGGGGAGCTCTGCGAGACCACGGGGGTCTTATGAGATGGAAGAACAGCTCACCTGGCTTTGGAGAGGGAGGAAGCTACATCTCTGTTGAGTCCCCAAAGGTAAATGGAGGGAACTCGACACAGAAAAACATTCTATTCAGGGAAAACCACAGGCGCAGAACCAGGAGGGAGGGGCATTCAAAGGCTGGGAAAGGAGTCCAAGTTGCTAGAGCTGGTGTGCAGGGGGGAGCCAGAAGATTAAGCTGGATAAATAGATAAGAACCAAGGGACAAAAAGGAGTTTGGCCTTGGGGATACCTGCAGGTGAAGGGGAAGTGATAGATGACTGTGCTCAATGTTCTGTGTTATAGAATCATCTGCTAGATCTGAAGAGGCAGCTGCAGAGTATGGTTTACAGCCTGATCTCAGGTTTGTTATAACTAGAAGAAATGGGTATTCGCATTTGTGGAAATGTTTAAATTGATGTTTGCAAAAGGTGTAAAAAGATACACAACACACTGATAACATCAATGACCTCAGGTGTGGACAGAGAAGGAGGGCCTTATCATTTTCTTTATGTACTTTATTATGCTCAAAAACACATATTTCTTATGTATTTTCAAGTTTATAACGGAATAGTTTAAAAACCACAAATCTGGCCACCATGTGGAGATGACTGGGAAGCGGGCCAGCCAGGTGGGGAGCCAGGCGGTCACATGGGCTCAGCCTGGGGAAAGACAGAGGGATGAAGTCAGGTGATGCTCAGGCGGTGGTGAAGCACTGTGAGACCTGGGAGAGTAATTGTCTGTTGGGGGTATTCAGTGATGCTCTTCAATGAAACAGAAACCAGCTTGTGGCGAAGAAGAGTTAACAAGCTTAATGTTAAATGATGCACTGGCGGTATCTAGGAGATTGTTGTGTAAATTTGGGAGACATTCCTCACTGAAATTCACAGGCTGGAAGCCCAGACCAGGAATAAGAGATTTGGCTTCAAGTCTTGGCAATTCCCATTGTAGGAGGGGGACAGGTCCCTGCAGGAGAGGGACAGGTCCCTGCAGGAGAGGTACAGGGACTGCAGGAGAGGGACAGGTCCCTGCAGGAGAGGGTCAGGTCCCTGCAGGAGAGGTACAGGGACTGCAGGAGAGGGTCAGGTCCCTGCAGGAGAGGGTCAGGTCCCTGCAGGAGAGGGACAGGGCCTGCAGGAGAGGGACAGGGCCTGCAGGAGAGGGACAGGGCCTGCAGGAGAGGGACAGGGCCTGCAGGAGAGTGTCAGGTCCCTGCAGGAGAGGGACAGGTCCCTGCAGGAGAGGGACAGGGCCTGCAGGAGAGGGTCAGGTCCCTGCAGGAGAGGGTCAGGTCCCTGCAGGAGAGGGTCAGGTCCCTGCAGGAGAGAGACAGGTCCCTGCAGGAGAGGGTCAGGTCCCTGCAGGAGAGGGTCAGGTCCTGCAGGAGAGGGTCAGGTCCTGCAGGAGAGGGACAGGGCCTGCGGGAGAGGGACAGGGCCTGCGGGAGAGGGACAGGGCCTGCGGGAGAGGGGCAGGGCCTGCGGGAGAGGGACAGGGCCTGCGGGAGAGGGACAGGGCCTGCGGGAGAGGGACAGGGCCTGCGGGAGAGGGACAGGGCCTGAGGGAGAGGGACAGGGCCTGAGGGAGAGGGACAGGTCCCTGCGGGAGAGGGTCAGGTCCCTGCGGGAGAGGGTCAGGTCCCTGCGGGAGAGGGTCAGGTCCCTGCAGGAGAGGGACAGGTCCCTGCAGGAGAGGGACAGGGCCTGCAGGAGAGGGACAGGGCCCTGCAGGAGAGGGACAGGGCCTGCAGCAGGGGGTCAGGTCCCTGCAGGAGAGGGTCAGGTCCCTGCAGGAGAGGGACAGGGCCTGCAGGAGAGGGACAGGGCCTGCGGGAGAGGGTCAGGTCCCTGCAGGAGAGGGACAGGTCCCTGCAGGAGAGGGACAGGGCCTGCAGGAGAGGGACAGGTCCCTGCAGGAGAGGGACAGGGCCTGCAGGAGAGGGTCAGGTCCCTGCAGGAGAGGGTCAGGTCCCTGCAGGAGAGGGTCAGGTCCCTGCAGGAGAGAGACAGGTCCCTGCAGGAAAGGGACAGGGCCTGCAGGAGAGGGACAGGGCCTGCGGGAGAGGGACAGGGCCTGCGGGAGAGGGGCAGGGCCTGCGGGAGAGGGACAGGGCCTGCAGGAGAGGGACAGGGCCTGCAGGAGAGGGACAGGGCCTGCGGGAGAGGGGCAGGGTCTGCAGGAGAGGGGCAGGGTCTGCAGGAGAGGGGCAGGGCCTGCAGGAGAGGGACAGGGTCTGCAGGAGAGGGACAGGGCCTGCAGCAGAGGGACAGGACCTGCAGGAGAGGGACAGGGCCATGCAGGAGAGGGACAGGGTCTGCAGGAGAGGGACAGGGCCTGCTGCGGGAGAGGGACAGTGCCTGCGGGAGAGGGACAGGTCCCTGCAGGAGAGGGGCAGGGTGCCTCTGGAAAAGAGACCCAATACTCACCCTAAGACTAACTGCTGAGACTCCTGAAATAATCACTCCACACACCCCCAAATTATGTACTGAAACATTTGCCTGGCTGTGAGCAGCTTGCGTTCTGTGGGAAGTCTAGAGTGTGGAGATTAGAGTGAGTGTGGACGCAGCCAGCAGCCAGCCTCACCTCCCGCCCTCCCTGCCATGCGCAGCACCCACAGATCAGATATGCAGGCGGCAAACTGACGCAGTACTGGAAACGAACAGTAGTGCGAACGACAGACAGGGACTTGTGTAGAATGCTAGGACAGCGGAGGAGATGTGAGGGAGAAAACCACAGTGCAACAGGCAGAGCAGCCGCTGCTGCAGGAGGCTGTCTTGTCAGGACAGGTGGGAGGAAGGATGGAGGTGCGGGCACAGTGCCTGGGTGGTGGGGAGGGATGGTCCCCAGAAGACTCACCAGCTCTGGGAACTTTCTACTGCAGCACCAACCACCACCCCTCCCCACCCCCACCCCCACCCCCAATCACGACCAAGCCCTCACTCTTCAGGGACTATCAGATGGGAATTGTAAACACAAAGAAGAAACAACGGACCGGAATCTGCAAAGCACTTTGGACTGGCTAGTTGAGCACCTTCCGAGTCAGAATGTCAGGTGTGGCAAGTGGTAGAGAAATGCAGAGCCCTAAATGCATTTATTAGAAGGGGGGAAACTAAAGATGAGAAAATCTCTCCTTTCTGAAAGGAGGAGCCAGAGCCAGACTTGTGAAGAGGGACAGTGGCTGTCCCGGGGTCCACTATGGATCTGTGACATGGACAGGATGCCTCTCCCTCCTGCTCTCTGCGCCTCCTCCTCTCCCTCTCTTCTCACATGGCTTTGATCTCCGGGGTGGCCAATCCTAGGTAGGGGCTAAGAGAAGGGTGTTTTTAAAAAAAATTATGTTAAAATACACACAACATAAAATGTCCCGTCAGAACCATTTCTAAGTGTACAGCTCAGTGGCATTAAGGACAGTCACACTGTTGCACAACCGTCACCACGCCATCTCCAGAGCTCTTTGATCTTGTGGAACCGAAGCTCTGTCCTTGTTAAACATTAGCCTCCATCCCCCTTCCCTCAGCCCTGGCCACCACCACCCTACTTTCTGTCTCTGTGAATTTGACTGCTGTTAGGGACACTGTACAAGGGGAATCACACAGTATTTGTCCTTTTGTGACTGGTTTATTTCACTATGCAGAATGCTCCCAGAGTCCTGTGTCAGAATTTCCTTCCTGTTTAAGGCGGAACGAAATTCCCTTGTCCATATGTGCTAAGAGGTCAGCCTTTTATCTGAATTCATCACACTTGCCTGAATTTCAGGCACCGCAGAGAAGCTCGGTGGCACGTTTGCCCAAAGCTTGGCGCTCACTGGGAACTCAAAGCAGCGTCCAGGCCCACCTTGTTCCGTCGGCTTCAAGCTCACCCATCCATGCTTTCCCAGTCCCAGCTCTTGTCACCCTCATGTTCGGGGTTTTCTTCTATTCCTTGTTCTGAGGGGATGGAACTCCCTGGGTGACTGTCTTCTCCAAGTGAGGGCCCGGAGTGACATACGGGCCTCTGAAGCTTGGGCCGCTGCCTCCCCCTACCCCCCCACCCCCCGCTGGGCTAAACTCTGAGGAGCTGGGCTGTGAGCACAGCCCACCCCCACCTGCCTCCAGCCCCGCGCCTGCCCCCAACCACCATTGGGCTGCATGCAGGAAACAGGGCCTCAGGACTTCCCTGCTTAAGGCCTGAAAAACTTAGCAGGAGCTTTGTTGAAGAATCAGCCCCATTGTTCATGGAACACTTTGAAGATGAACACAAGACTTAATGCACATATGAGAAGTGCCAAGTCAAACCAATTAGTACCCTAGTTGCTATGCAAATGACCTCGGTAATAGGGAAAAAATTATTTCTGCCTATCTCATACCTTTCTGTATTTCTAAAGTGCCCTAAACAGACTCACTTCGAATGTTTTCCATGGCGTGTCTTCATCACATTCTGAGCCCTCTGCTGTTGTTTTTACTGAAGGCATTTTCTAATCCAAATAAAAAGTGTCACAATGAACAACAGCAGGGGAAAAAGAAACACGGAGGCTTTGTTTTGTATTTTTAAAGCCAATCAAATAGGAAACGTTGAGACTAAACTGGATACAAATGGAGATACCATGAATTATATCCTACTAATTTGATGTGCACTCTTATTTTTCAATCCTTTCACGTTCTCTCCACTCACGACGGGCGCACAGGCGGTGAGTGGGTCTCCTTCCTGCGCGGCGCAGTGTGAGGCCACCTGGCCACAGAGCTGCCCGCTGGTGCCCCCGACCCAGTCTCTGCCCTGCGCGGCCGGGGTGCAGGGCCACGTGCCCTCGGAAGGCGACTTCCGTGATGGGTGCTCCAAACAGCACCCGGCCCCCGCACCCGGCCCCCGCACCCGGCCCCCGCACCCGGCCCCCGCACCCGGCCCCCGCGCTGCGGAGTGAGCCCTGCGCCTCTCCTCCTGGTGGGGACCGAATGGTGAAGGGCCCCAGAGCTATTTGTTGTGCTGGGTTCAGAAAACACACAGAACTGAAAGAAGCCCCTTCACCAAATTATAGCTCTACAGGCGAACATGTGAGAATTTAATCTGTGTGGTTCGGTTATTCAAGAGTAACCTTGAAGGATGATGCCATGTAACAGTCTGTCATATTTCTGAGCCAAACACTGGAATCACACGGGGAGGCGCGAGCGGAGGAAGGAGGAGTAATTCGCGGCAGCCTGGCTCCGGCCCGCATGTACCTCGGCCGGGCCCGCATGTACCTGGGCGGGCCCGCGTCCCGCTGGTCAGCAGTCCCAGCAGCTTCTGGGAACTGGAACATGTGTCTTCTGGACCCACAGCAGCAACTCGGATCTCCGCGCAGCCGCTGCGGCTGGTGAGCAGAAACAGGAGAAAACGGTGGCGCAGTCCCTGGGAAAACGTTACCGAGGGAACTGACATCCCACGGGGGTACGTGTGCATATCACATTTCCCGTGTATAATTTTCCTGTGCACCAAGGTCTTCCCTCACTTCCCATTTGCCAGGTTTTGTTCTGCCCCCAACACTTGCTGAGAGCGGTGAAGGCTGAGGCGCTGGCCCACACGGGACCCTGCTGCCCACCAGCCGCTGCCCAGCCCTCGGTGAGAGGGGCTTGTGTGGCTGACTTCGGAAAAGGAAGCGGCAGGGACAGGGTTCAGGTCAGAGCCCAGCGTGAGAAAGCTTGTGGGGTCCCCGAATGCTCTTTGCGGTGGTGGCCGCGGAGACCACAAGGTGTGAGGGCCGCAGGTTGAGTTGGGAGCACCTGGAATTCTTTCTATTTTCTTCTTCTTAGAAAGTCTGCTTAGGTAAGCTTTATTTATTTTTTATTACTGATGAGAGAGAGAGAGAGACAGAGAGAGAGAGACAGAGAGAGAGAGAGATTTATTGTTCCATTTATTCACGCATTCATTGGTTGATCCTTGTTTGTGCCCTGACTGGGGATCAAACCCACTACCCTGGTGCCCGGCGGTGGGGAACATGAGACCTGAGGACCATATAAGGCCGGAGAACTCAATGCCAACTAATATCACACGTCTCACCAAATTAGGTTAACCAAATATAGCAGGCTAATTTTTAAGTTAATAATTTTGTATGGCTCATGAATGATGTTATAAATATCCAACGGCCCTTGGCAGAAGAAAGGTTCTCCACCCCTGGATCAGCCCAGGCTCTAACCAACCGATCTACCCAGCCAGGGCCCGGAATTCCTGAGAGCTTCCAGAACCACAGCAGACGTTGTATGGGTCAGAAACCAACCTCTGATATTATTCCGCCCACTAATAACAGTGCCCACTATGTACCGAAAGTTATAAAAACTGACTAGCAAAAATGTTTTTATGGAACAAAAAAAATATTTGTAAGAAAACTTTTATTTATTTAATCTTTATTGTTGAAAGAATTACAGATGTTCACCCCTTTACTCCCCACTGACACCCTCCTCCCTGCACCCACCCCCTCCGGCCTTCCCCACATTATTGTCTGTGTCCACTGGTTATGCATATGTACATGTAAGTTCCTTGCTTAATCTCTTTCCACCCTCCCACCCCGCTTCCCTCCAAGGTTTGTCAGTCTGTTCCTGACTTTCATGTCTCTGGATCTATTTTTTCGTCAGCTTATTTTATTCATTATATTCCATAAACAAGTTAGATCATGTGATCCTTGTCTTTCTCTGACTGGCTTATTTCACTTAGCATAATACTCTCCAGGTCCCTCCATGTCATCTCAAAGGGTAAGAGCCCCCTTCTTTTTTACAGCTGCATAGTATTCCATTGTGTAAATATACCACACTTTTTTATCAGCTCATCTACTAATGAACACTGGGGCTGTTTTCAGATCTGAGCTATTGTGAATAGTGCTGCTATGAACATAGGGGTGCATATATTCTTTCTGAATCCTGTTTCAGGCTTCTTAGGATATATTCTGAAAAATTATATTTAGAAAGTCTAAAGGTACATACGTATATGTGAGATCTGTGTGAGGTAGATGTATATCATACACATAGCTTTGCTGAGGGCTGACAGGGCTGCAGTAGCTGTTGTTCTGCTCACAATCACCTCCCACTCCACTCACACCCCACAGCACTACCACAGGGAATTTCTAAAAAAAAAACAAAACAAAACAAAACCCAAAACAAAAATGAATTGGGTCTCGTCACATCCCTACTAAAACCATCCATAACCTGCAAAAAAAGGGGCGGGGGGACTAATTCCTTATCATGAAAGTATCATTTCTAAAAGGAAGTGGGGCAGCATCTCTGATAATACTTTTGAATTAAAAAAAAGTCAAGAAGCAGACATGGAGAAGTGGCCTTCAGAGTCCTGGGGGGGCATTTTCTGAGCTAGAGGGCAGAAGCCAGCTGCTAAAGGAGGATTTCAGATCACACCAGGGGAACTAGACACCTATGGAAAAAGTGTGCCCTGTGGGCTGTAATTAATTCAGGTCATGAAAGGGGAGGCAGCACCCTTTTCATAGGGGCTGGAGGCATTCACTCTGATAACTGCCATTTACAGCTTTCTTCTCAATAAACTGAGGATAATAATAGAACTTCACTCAGCAGGTTCTAGGGAGCTTAAGTGAGATAAGGAGGCATGTAAAGCCCTTAGTATAGGGCCTGCATTCCATAGCACTCAATAAATACTAGTTGGTATTGTTTTGTTTAATTAGTTATTATTGGCTTTTAAAAGGCAAAACTGAAAGTATATTATCCGAAAGGTCAACAAAGATCCAGCTGACAAAACAAGCCTTGAGTGGGGCCAGTGGGGGCGGGGCCTCTCTCCCCTCTGGGGAGCTGGGAACAGAGCTGGAGCGAGTCTGGGAGATGGCCTGTTTTGGGGGGCAGGGAGGGTTCCAGAGAAGACTGTAGGAGACCAGCTGGTAGCAGCAATGGCTTTGAGCTGATTAGGAGGAGGAGAGGAAAATAGGTTTGAGAGTGTCTGATGGGAAGGGAACTCTCTTTGGAAATGGTAAGGCTGCGAGTGGGTGAGAGTCTGCGTCGCAGGTGATATTTCCACGTATATTTTGCCTCCGAAGCAGAGGCTTTCTGATTTGTTCGGTAATAACCAGGAATGTGGATGGATCTGAAGCAGCAGATGGAGCCCCTTGCAGCCTGGATGCGGGGAAGGACAAGGCAGCAGCAGACCAGCTAAGGAAACTGTCGCAATCCAACATGGACGTCGTGGGGACTTGGAAGAGGACAGAGGCATTGGGAACGAGGGAGGAGCAGATGGCAGGACCAGTGAAAGGAAGAAGAGACATAGGGAATAAAGAAATACAAAGACTTTTTCAGGTATTCGGTTTTCTAATAGTCACAGCCCGCGCTCCATGAAAGAATGCTTAGCTCTTTCTCTCCCGTTGCTGAGACACGTGTGTCCGTACAGAATCACACACACACATTGATCACCCCTCCATTTGTCACCCCTCTACACAGCCTCATCTCTCTTCTGTTGGTGCAAATCCCGGCCCTCAGCTCCCACTCCGACCTGGACCCCAAAGGAGCCAGCGATTCGAGTTGCCTCCTTGGGACCCGCCTGGAGGTACACGAGGGACCTTTCCTCCCAGCTGCCGCTCCAGACCATACGCCACACTGAGAACTGTCAGAACTGGCCCTTCCGGAGCCTTTGCCTCAGGCCCGCCCTCTGCCAGGTAACAGGGAGCCAGTCTAATAAAGGTAACTCTGCTAATACATTAATGGTCCTGTCGGGCTCATGCACTTTCTCTCTAATGCAATTTACATGCATGCTAATTGGGTGTCTAGGGGCAATCACTCCCCCCACAGATGCTGGGAGTCTTTGCTGTACCCCTAATAACCACCATGACTTTATTATTTTCTCTCTGTGGGACATAATTTCTTTCTTTGTTAAAAGAATCTCCATAAGGCCGAGGATTCCATTCACACCTAGAATCGGGCAGATCTGTTCTCCAGTGTGGGCAGGCCGGGCATGTCTGCATCCCCTTCTGCAAGGGGCGTGGAGTGTTACCGAAATGTTTCACCCCAATAAACGCAATTTAAAAAAGAAATATGCTGTCACTCTAGGCTGCCTGATGACATGGAGAGCTTAAACCTGACCTATGAATTGTTAGCAGAAACGATCTAAACTGGCTGAAGTATGGGGGAGAATTAAAGGTGCTCTTTCTGGTTCTACAAGCAAGGCAGGTTGGCAAGAGAAAGACACATCGCACTCGGAGGTTCCGTGTTGATAGCCTTCTGTGAGTGTCTGTTTTCAAGCATTGTTCAAATTACCAGCTTAAACCAAAACAGCCCATAAAGAGCAATGAGATTAAGACAAAACAAAAAACAAATTAAACACATCTAGAGGCTACTGAGTATATTGTGATATATTCACACAATGGAATAAAATACACATAGGAAAGGAATGCACAAAACCACAGCGGCAGCATACATCAGTGAGTCTTAGAAGTATAATGCTGAGTGAAAACAAGCAAATCCCAGAACTACAGATGGTATGCAAAGCTCAAAAATGAGCAAAATTAAATATAGGTGGATAAAACACACACACACAAAGATAAGGCATGGGAATAATACATTCAAAATCTAGAATAGTGGTTACGTCTTGTTTTGTTCCAAATTGTGAGAGCAGAGTGTTCAGTTTTGTTGACCATTTGTTGTGATATTAGATATAGATTTTTTCATAGTTACCTTTATTAGGTTAAGTTTCTCTGGTCTTGGTTTGCTGAAAAGTTTTTATCATGAATGGGTTTTAAATTTTATACAGTACTTTCTCAGGATACATTAAGTTGGTCATAAAATGTTTTCCTTTATTCAGTTACTCTAGGGAAATATACACATTGATTTTTAATGTTAAACTAGTCTTCCATTCTTGAGCAAAAAAAATCTTACTGTCCCATGTTTATATATCTCTGAAATCAATTTGCTAATATTTTGTTAAGGGTATTAAAGTCTATGTTTGTGCGAGGTATTGGTCTGGTTTTCTCATAATGCTCTTCCCTGGCTGTGGAATCAGGGTTATGCTGGCTTCATATTGTCAAATAGAGTTTGCATAAAATTGGCATTATTTCTTCTTAAAACTGTTTCATAGAATTTACTAGGGAAGCTATCTTTTATGGAATTTTCTTTGATGAAATATATTATTATGAATTAAATTTAATTTTACATGTTTGAAGCTACTTACATTTTCTGTTTCTTCTTGTGTCTGTTTTGGCAATTCGTCTTTTAAGAAATTTATTCATGTCATCTAAGTTGTTAAATTTAATGAAATAAATTTGTTCATAATATTTCATTATATATATATTTTTAAATTCTCACCCAAGGATATTTTTCCATCTATCTTCAGATAGAGTGTAAGGAGGAAAGAGAGAGGGACACAGAGAGAAACATCAATGTGAGAGAGACACACTGATTGGTTGTGTCCCGCATGACCCCAACCCGGGCTGGGGACCCAAATGCAACCCAGGTACATGCCCTTGACAGGAATCGAACCTGAGACTCCTTGGCCCCAGGGCCAATGCTCTAACTGCTGAGGCAAAGCAGCTAGGGCTCATTATCTTTTTAATATCTGTAGAATCTATATTGATGTCCCTTTTCCTTGATTATTAGTCATCTGTATTTTTTCTCATCTTTTATCAGTCTAGCTAGAGGAGTATCAGTTTATTAGTTGTTTAGAGGTTTTTCAATTTTTTTGATCTTTTAGAGAACCACCCTTTGGTATTATGATTTTTCTCTCTTATTGTTTGTTCATTTTATATTTCACTGATTTGTAATCTTATCTTTATTATTTCCTTCATTCCATTTATTTAGGGTTTAATTTGCTTTTTATTCCCTAGTACTTTAAGCTGGAAGCTTAGATGATGGATTGCAATTCGTTCTCCTTGCCTAACATACATATGTAGAGCTATAGTTAGTCCTGCAAACTCTGCTTTTGCTGCATCCTTCAAACTTCAATACACTTCCCTTTATCACTCAACTGGAAAAAGTTCTCTTATGATTTCTTTTTAACCCAGGAGTTATTCAAAGTACATGGTACATTTTCTATATAGCTAGTGATTTTCCAATCATCTTTTTGTTTTTAATTTCTAATTTAATTCCACTTTAGTCAGAGAATACACTCTGTATGATCCAATACTTTGATATTTATTAAGACTTTACTTTATGGCCCAGCACATTGTCTGTCTTGGCGAATGTCTTCATGTTCTGCTATGATTGGGTGTCGCTCTATAAATGTCAGTTAGGTTGAATGATAGTATTCAAATCATCAATATTCTTATTTACATACTTGTTCTATCAAGTATTGGAAGAGAATTCTCAAAACTTCCAACTATAATTATACATTATAATTCTCTCAGGTTTTGCTTTAGTCATTATGAAATTATCTCAGCACTCTGTGCGCTATAGCTTACTTTGTCTAATGTTCATATAATCACTCATGCTTTCCTAAGATTATTGGTTGCATGGGTTATATTTAGAGTGTGTCTCTTATGGAGTATATAGTTGGGTCTGTAGTTACCCATTTTCTTAGTCAACTTTATCTCACAGGCCCTAAGAACACTGACAAAGATAAATTTTAATTTATAAAAAGTCAACAAAGAGAGTTGGCCTTCTTTTCCTATATTAGCATCTCTGTGTCAAAAGCTGCCAACAAACTTCATTAGCACAAGGATGTAATGCAAGACTGGGTTTACATTCGACCAAAATAATAATCAACTGTACTTGTCTATGTCCAGCATGAATTGACATCAGCTTTAGGATCTACTGTTTAGTTGAAATAATATATCAGTGAAATTAAACAAGTATTTGATTTAGGCTAAATGTATCATATCAAAATATTGAGCCATCATATAAAAATTTAGTTTGCAGGCCAGCTAGATGGTTGTTCTATCCAATTGTAGATATAATTTAATGACTTTTGTGAATGAACTGGCTGCTTTGGAGGAATTTCAGACTTGATTATTTGAACTGCAAAATTATCTCAAGACATTGAGCTACGTCCAAGGGTAAACAGATCACTCAATTGTAAATTCTGTTTTAACTCTCCCATAGACACTGCTGACAAACTCTCATGTAATTATTTCAAAAATATAACCAGGGTGAAGGTCATGTACACTACAGAGAGCAGTGATTTATCCTTCCCCCATGACCAGATTAGATTACTCTAGCTCTGGTCCCCCAGATCTTCCTGCCAGCCCTCAGAGGAGTGTGTTTAAAACAATGTTCCCATGAACTATGACCTCGCTCAAATGGGGTCTCATACTTTGTACAAGGAATTGATCTCCTAGGGACCTTAGGTGAAAGAATGGTGGGACCGTCCCAAGCAAAGGAGGCCATGACAATGAACAAACATCAGTGGCTGAACCTAGGACAGCCTTTGTTATCAGTCTCTGCTCAAGAGGGTAGGAAACTGAAGAGCCAAAATGACTGGAAATGAAGTTTCTAGGGAATTTTTTCTTTTAGTCCTCATTTGAGGATATTTTTAAATTTATCTTCCGATGGAGTAGGAGGGAAAGAGAGAGACAGAAACATTGATGTGAAAGAGATATAGCAACTGGTTGCCTCCTGCATGACCCCGACCAGGGCTGGGGACAAACCAAAGCGGAGGCATGTGCCCTTGACCAAATTCAAACCTGAGACTCTTTGGTCTGAGGGACAAGGCTCTAACCACTGAGCTAAACCAGCCGGGATGAGAGGAAAATTATTAGTAAAATTACTCTGAAACTTTGATATTGCAAAATAGGGGATAAATTGTGAACCTCCTGCATTTAGGTTAAGAGTCATATTGAAGCCCAATAAGGAAAAAGTGTCCTTTCTGCAGTAGTAGTTGATGTCCGTGGTTGTTCACAATCAACGTCTAAGGTCTGTGGACACCTGTGGATTCTACCTAGATAATCAAGTTCAATTTTTTTTATTTCTTATTTTGGTGCTTTCTAAAGTAAGCAGAAATGTCTGGCTGGTGGCTGCTCAGGGTACCAGTTCTGCTTCAAGCTTGGCCTAAGATCTCTTGGTGTAGAAATCCTACGGTGAACATAGAAGGAGGTTACCTGTCACAATTTTTGAAGACCAATCAACTAAAAGTAGCAGGACAAGTTACAGTATATACAGAAACCTCCAGGAGTGAATGGGACTCTTTGTCCAGGGGTCCTAAGCTCCTAAAACTGAAAACTCTGTCTCAAACAGGCTGATCTAAGCCATCTTAACTCAGCCCACATTTCCCAATAACTACAAGTAATTCAGACCACATTCGAATGCGTGCTGGACTATGGCTGAATCTGATACGGCAGCTGCATGATGATACAGAGAACACAAGGTCAGAAATCAGAGTTTGAACCAGCTTCTCCTTGCAGTTGCCTGCAATCCCTAGTCCACACAGCGGCGGGAAGAATCTCTTTAAAACACAAATCAGATGTCACTCATCTGCTTGCAGCCTCTGAGGAATTCCCCATCGCGCTCATCATCTAAACTCTTCCTCTTAGTCTCTGTTATTTGAACACAGCAAGTTTTCGCCCAGGTTTTCCTTTCCCGGGAATACTCTTCATGGCTAGTGGAATGACTAGTGTCTTCTTATCACCCCACTTCCATTTCTCAAAGAGAAAGCACTCCGAGTAATATACCTGGACATATTGTCATCGTAGCATCTTGATTTAAGCCTTGAGCTGAATTTACCTTTTGCTTACTTGTCTCTTTTTTTTCCACGTTGTCTGTCTCCCGCACTGGAACGCAGACTCCCTGAAGTCAGGCACCTTGCTGTCCTGTTGCCCCTGAGCCCGGTACGGTACCCGTCACACAACTGGTGCTCCATGAATGTGTTGATTGAATGAATAAAATTTGCCTCAAACTATGAGACTGTAACTATATCTGGATTCTCATCTGGAAATGAAGGCAAATACATCCTTGCTTAGGACTTAGAGTCAGTTATTATTTTCTTTTCTTCATTACCTTGCTCCGCGTCTCCCTACCCCCAAATATTCAGTAAATGAGGGAGATAAGTTGCCTATGAGGATCACATTTTAAGATTAATGCATGATGAATTGAATCACAGATATAAAATCAAGTGAGTCAGACAGAATAGCTTCCAGCTATTCACAATCTGCTTGGCCGTGTTTACATATCTAACAGTTTCCAATCAGCACTGTAGTTGATCAGTCTGAAGGGGAGAGCTGGAGGCATATCCTGGCAGGGCCCGTGCCAGCCCAAGGAAATCAGAGCCGTTAGCTGTGAGTCATCACTGTCCCTGGTTTGGGCTCCACGCTGGGAAGCAGCCTCAGATTATAACTTGGCCCGATCTTATTTGGTTCTGCCTCTGTGGAAAAAGCATGCTGCTCACGCCCGCTTCGAGTTTTCCAGTGCTTGTGACAATACTATATTTGCATTCTGGTGTCTTTCTCAGTCTTGTGTGCTTTCTGGTTTCAATGAGTCGGTCCCTCCAAGCCCATCAACTAGTCCCTCAGAGGAGCACACCTTTGGCCCTTGGAGCAGAAGGCTGGGCCCTGGGCCTTGGTTGTTTAGTTTGGGGATGGCTCAGCTTCCTGGGGCAGGGACAACAACCCAGCTCTAGTGTATCCATAAAGCAGCCCAAGTATGTGCTTAGGTCACCAGTAGAGAGAGAGAGAGATCACACCCACCGACAAACAATAATAACAGAAGTAATTTAATATTTCAAAATATGCTCCAAATAGTCCCCATCAAAGAAAATATGGCATTATTGGAATTTTTGGAATTATTTTACAGTCTAGAACAGTTTGTGTTCTGAGTGGGCCGGGAGTGCAGGGAAGGCGGGGCTCCATGATCATTTTAGTGCTGCGACGACAGAGATTTGCCCAGCCCCAGAAACGGCTCAGTGTGGCCTGGGTGAGCTCAGCAGCCCTGCTGATGCAGAGGAGGGTGGTAGGCCAGGTGCTTGCAGCCCACAGAGCTGGGACCGGAACCTCTTTGATGTGAGCACTCACAGTTCAGTGCTCCCTGCCTGCTGACCACGCATCTGACACCGGCCAGGACCCATTTCCTGCTCTCCCCTCTGACTGACTCTCTTCAGGGGCCTCGTCTAGGAGAACCCTCCGGTTACTTCCAGTCTGGCATTGGGGGATTCAGGAAAAGGATGACGGTCTGAATCACCCACTGAGCTCTGCTCTCAGCTTATTCGCGAGTGAGTATCAGAGAAGGAACATGTCCCCTTCCCTCCACTCCCCTCTGACCCTGAACTACACTTCTAACCTTGCTTGGGGACAAGGACGAATCAGGAGTGAAAGCATAAATATTTCGTGTGTTTCAAGGACGGGCTGCAGCTGCACAGCTGGGTGCCCGATCTCAGCCTCCTAAGCTGCTTTTAGAGCAACCCAGGTGCCTACATTATTTAAGGCCCAGCAGGGAACTACAGAAGGCAGGCATGGGATGGATCTAATTAGAGCAGGGACTCAATCAATGAAGGAGCGCTTGGTGAGTGCCTCATCTGCACAGAGTGCTGACCAAAAGATGCGACCAGAAAAGGCAGGGGCCGGAGGGGAGGGAGCCAGGTCCTGGGTGGAGACAGAGGAGCAGCGCCCCTCCCTGGGCCCCAGCTCCCCTCCCTGGGCCCGTCCAGGAAGCAGTGGTGTGCCCGGGGCTGAGCACAGCACCAGCACGTCAGGTGCCCCATAAAGGGTTATTAATCGACTGAATGGGATTAATGAAATTGAACTAAGGGGAGAATCCACTGTCATTTGTTAAGAGGAATACCAATGGTCTCTAGAAGAGAAGAAAACTCTCGTAGCTGGATGGATTTCTTTGTTGAACTTAGAGAGATTTCTCCTAATGATCCACAAAGGTGGAAATCACAAAGAAACATGAGTTGGATCATTTTTTTCCCCACCAGTATTGTGAGATCTTTGCCTTCAGAATGGCAAGCTGGGTTGAGTGTGGGGTGAACCCTAATGTTAGCAAAATGCACTTTCGGTTCCCGTCTCTGAAGAGCACAGATACTACCTACAGAGCCCATCGGCCCCGTCACCCACACCAGGTGACCAACATCCAAATTTCTGAGGAAGAGAGGGAGACCTACTCCCTTTATAAACCACCTGTGTGTGTGTGTGTGTGTGTGTGTGTGTGTGTGTATAACGAGAATGCTTCAGAAGCACATTTTCCTTCTGAAATCAAGTACTTTATCCATGAGACAGATAAGCTATGTGTGTAACTATTTCAAAAATTATTACTTGATTCAATAATTTAAAAAATAAAGTTTTGACCAGATATGAACACCTATGATGTTGTTTGAGGGGATTAACACTCCACACCCACTGCATTCATTACGAGCCTCGTGACAGCCATGGTCCCACTAGGCTGTGTTGTCTTCACTTGGAAGACGAGACCATGTCTCATTCATGTTTGTATCATCAAAACCAAATCCAGATCTGGACATGTAGAGGACAGTCAACAAGGATTTGTAAAACCGAGTGTCAGAAAACACGAAGGGAAATAAAGCAAGAAGAGAGCCAATGTGTGCGAGAGCACAGGAACAAGGAAGGAGTCCCCGAGCGAGCCAATGTGTTGAAGCAGCAACTCTCGCATGTAATCATCTTGAATCTGGAAAACATCTCCATGCGAGCCCGCGGGGAAAATGGGAGAGGTGTGGGAGAGAGCGTGTATTTATTTCATTTTTGCCTTTCTGACTTACCTGTCCTCCAGGGTGCCCCAGCCCACCTGGAGCTGAAGGTCTGCGTTGTGAGCTTAACCTTTCACACGTGTTCTGGGTCACCCAGCGCAGCAGCTCCTCACCAAGGAAGGGCTGTGGGCAAGCAGCCAGAAGGGCTGTTAGAGCAACATGTTGTGCTTTATTGTGCAAACATGAGCCAGCACTCACCAAGTAAAAGAAAGAAAAGGAAAAGGAAACAAGGGGGCTTTCCAGGCTCTGCCCAGGCAGTGCCAAGGGGAGGGCCAGCCTGGCAACTGCCCCTCAGCAAGAGCATCGCTTGAGCATCAAGATGTTATTTCAGAGACGCACTAGAATCTAATGTATTTATAGATACAGGCATACCTTGGAGATATTGCAGGTTCAATTCCAGACCACCTATAATAAAGCATGTAACAAAATAAGGCAAGCCGTCATCGTTTTGCTGGTGGAGTCTTGCCTTCTATTAGTAAAAAAATGCAACATCGATGAAGTGCAGTAACGCGAGGTTTGCCTGTGTGTGCAGAACTCCAAGGAATGCCCCGCTGCCTTCCACTGTGACCTGTAGACCCAGGCCCCGCCTTTGCCGATGCCCAGCGGCGCCCCTTCCCACACGATCTCAGGGGATGGGACGGCTGCAGGTCAGCGTGAGACCCACCTGCAGCAGCCATACGCCTGGTTGGCTCAGGCCCACTCTAGACGGGCCTTGTCAAGAACAACACGCGAGATGTCTGAGGTCTCTTCTGTTGTCATAGCCAGAACGTCAAGCATCTAAACCTTGTTTTGCAGGCTCACAGTCAAGTGAAAATTGAGCATAGAAACAACATTTGCCTCCACTGCCCATCTGCTTTCTAGAATCCCTTGCCGTTTTCTTGGTATTCAATCAAGAGTCCGCAATATGTTTTTGTTATTTCCTCCTCTTTGGCAATGAGGATATTATTAACGCTACTGTATTTGGACAGAACTTCCCTTTTAAACATCAGATTAGCAGTTCAGCCCCACTGACTCCAGCAAGTGACCATCACTCTCCCGGGTCAGGAGGCATGTTGTTGGAAGGGCACCGAAGGTCAAGCTGAAGGGGGGAAGGGGTTGATGCCCCTGGTACTATTTTACAGCCCCAGAGATTTTAGGTGTGCTTTTTCCTTCATCAAATTCCTTTCAGGTCTATTATTTTATTTAATCTCATGATATACCTGTGAGTTAGGTAAGGTTCTCATCAGCAAAATATGATTTACGTTTGCCCTTGGGCACAAGAGAAACAAGCAAATCGGCTGTAGAATTTGTTTCTAACCGTTTATGAAGCATGAATTACGGCATTAGAGAAATGTTCAAACTAAACAGCCGTTAAAAGCCAGTCATTATCCCTCATTCTCTGCCCCCGGCATCCAAGCCCCAGGAAGTGAAATGATGTACCCAAGGTCACACGGCCGGCAGAGGTCAATGTCTACTCTAATTCCAGACAGCCACTGTATGTACCTAAAGATAAAATGTCCAGAAAACAAAGTGGGCCGGCCATTTGCCAGGCAGGGCGGAGCAGGATGAGAGTGTGGCTCCCGGCAGCGTGCTGAGTCCGACCCCACGGGGCCTCCACCGGCCCCTGCCGCTGCCTCCCCACAGGGTGTTGCTGGGTCCCACCCTACACCTACTCAGCTCTTCAGAAAGTCTGTTTTCTTCATTTCACACCTGGCTTTACATTTTAAGAAGGTGTTTTGAATGTTATTTTTAAATAGTTTTATTGGAAGCGTATTTTACATTATAAAATTCATTCATTACAAGTGAACAACTCAATGATTTTTAGTAACATTGCTGAGAGAAATAACCATCACCATAAATCAGTTTTAGAACATTTTCATCCCCCTAATGAGATCCCTCCCACCCCTTTACAGTTGGATCTTTCTAATTCAGCTAAGAAAAGAAAGAAAAGTAATACAAGAACAGGTTCTTTCTTTCTTTCTTTTCTTTCTTTCTTTCTTTCTTTCTTTCTTTTCTTTCTTCTTTCTTCTTTCTCTTTCTTTCTTTCTTTCTTTCTTCTTTCTTTCTTTCTTTCTTTATTCTTTCTTTCTCTCTCTCTCTCTCTCTCTTTTCCTATTTATTTATTTATTTATTTATTCATTTTTATCCTCACCCGAGGGTATTCTTTTTTTGCATTATCTTCAAATAGAGAGGGAGAGAGAGAGACATATTGATGCGAGAAAGACACAGCGACTGGCTGCCACCCGCACGATCCCAACTGGGGCTGGGGATGAACCGCAACGGAGGTACATACCCTTAGAGAGAAACAAACCTAGGACTCTCTGGTCTTCGGGCTGACGCTCTAACCACTGAACCAAACTGGCCAGGGCTCATTTTTTATTTATTTTTACTTTTAATGTGTTTTTATTGACTTTTTAGAGAGAGAGGAAGGGAGAGAGAGATAAAAACACCAATGTGGGAGAGAGACATTGATCATTGCCTCCTGCACTCCCCCTACTGGAGATCAAGCCCTAAACCTGGGCATGTGGCCCCACTGGGAATTGAGCTGGGACCTCTCAGTCCATGGGACGAGGCTCAATCCACTGGGCACACCGGCTGGGCAACAGTTCACTTTTTATATTGTAACAATTTGACCTGCTACCTGCTCTCCCTCCACAGAACATTTTGCACCCATAAAGATCATTTTCTCACTGTACTGACTTGTCTCCCAGGGAGTGGGTCATGGTCGTATTCACTAGGACAGTAACTCCCATTTAAGCTTCGAATGCGATTGAGTCTCTACGCTGCCTCCCCAGAACTGGGTGGGCAAGACTGCTAATTCTTCTGGGTGTGTCCCTCTCCTCACCTCTGTCTGAAGGTCATCTCTGTTTATGTGGCCAAGGGGTTAAGACCTAGAGACTCGGAAAGTTTTTTCTAATCTCTTTCCCACTCAAAAAGCTCTTCCCCTGTCCCCAGGAGACTGGCTCAATGCTAAACCACGGGCCTGTGTCCTCGTGAGTGGTAAGGGAACGTGTGACGAGTGAGTGTCCTGCCTGTGCCCCTCTGGAGGACAGGCTATTTCTAGGGTCACCTTCACTTGCTCCGCCCCATGTCCCTCCCTTATAGTATTTCCATAATGACACAGACGCCCCATCAGGCAAAGGCCAAACACATCCTCACATATATATTTCCATGTAACCATTCGCGATATGTGTAGTATGTCTCATGATGTAGAAAAGTCCCTGTGATATCCTATGAAAGGGGATACAAAATTATGCATTCAGCCGGGCTGGTTTGGCTCAGCGGTTAGAGCGTTGGCCTGTGGACTCATGAGTCATGGGTTTCATTCTGGTTAAGGGCATGTACCTCGGTTGTGGTTCCTCCCCAACCCTGGTCAGGGTCGTGCGGGGGACAACCAGTCAATGTGTCTCTCCCCCCCTCCCTCCCTCCCACTCTGTCTGAAGATAAATGGAGAAATATCCTCGGGTCAGGATTAAAAAAAAAATTATGCATACAGCATGAAAGCCATCCTTAACCCATGTATTTATGTCTGTGTGAATCTGAGAGTATGTATGAAATCTGGACCAAAAAAAAAAAGAAAGTATGAATATATATATATGCACACACACATACACACACACACACACAGTGGCTACCATGCATGGCAGGAGTCTAGGTAATTTATACTGATTATTTATATTTTTCTGAGTTTTTCAAACTTCCCGCAATGCACACATAATGCTGTTGTAATGAGAGAGATCCATACATGTTACAGTGAAGAGTGCGAGATTCGCTCCCCGGCTGAAACAGCGTCTCCTTCTGGTTTGCTGTCGCCCAGGTGCACTGTCAGCACCGGGTTCTTCTCCTTATTCACATCACTGTTATTACCATGCTAATCACAGTGTACAAACCTCCTTCCTCTGTACTAATCACCCGCCACACCTGGGAGACTGATTCCAGCCCAGGAGACGTGGAATCCCGAGTAGACAGACAGTTTGGACCGAGTTCAGAGACAAGTTCGCCAAATGATCAAGGGAGCGGGAGGATGGTTGCTGGCGGAGAGATGAAAGGAGCCCCATTTTTATAGCTCCGCCGAGCAGAGGCTGGGGGTGGGGGAACTTGAAAACAGACCCAAAACATATGAAAATCATGAGCAATAAAGAGCGAGGAGGGAGCCGAGCACAGCCTGGTCCACACTGGTAATCGCCGGCCGTGGGGAACGGAAACACAGAACAGGAACATCAAGGCAACCCCGTTGGCACGGCCGCCAGGTTGGGGCTGATCCCGTGGGAAGGGCAGCCTCAGCGTTCGGTAAGCAGAACATGATGTGGTGGGGTACAGGGAAACCCTCTGGCTTCGCAGAGCAGTGCAGCCTCAGCTCCACATCCTCAAGGTGGGGAGAGGCCCTTCTGGTGGGAAGCCCAGATGCAAACTGCGCATCAGCAGGGGCCCGGCAGCAATGCCCGCCCAGCTTCAGCAGCCGGACAGCTGCCTGGCTCTGCTGCCCGGCCAAGGGGCCTCTGCTCTTTATTCATCTTGCTCATGCCCAGTCTGTCAGAAGGATTTCCTCAGAAGCTCCTGTTGCCTAGTTTTGTACTAAGTGCAGCTGAGAAGTGTCGCTGAACACGAGACTTGATCTTTGCCCTTAATGAGCTTACACAATAATCATGGGGTCAAAAAAGATGCCTTTCCTCAGGTGTGGCTGGCGAGGCTCCGGCACCTCCTGCAACATCGAGGGCCCAGAGCCCGGAGTGTGACGGAGCAGGGCCACTCCAGCTGTGTGGAGCGGGCCCATCAAACACAGTCACCACTCCATCTCACAGGCCTCCAACATCACTGCCATCCCAGAGGGCGAGAGAGCCCCGACATGAGCGCAATCCAGGGAGGTTTCACGCAAGAGAATCATTCTGTCAGATTTTTCGGTCAAGAAGATCGTTCTGCTGATGTGAACCTGGAATGGGAAAGTGAGAAGCAGGAAGCAAGGAGTCCCGCCAGGAAGCAGGGACACCAGGCTGGGAGAAAGCACTGGGCCCCAAGGCCAGCCCAGCACAGAACCCACCGAAGCTGGCGATCATGCTGATGTCGGGCACGGGTCCTCAGAATGACTGACCAACAGGTGTTGGTTCTAATTAGTGCCTGGAAATGAGAAAGACCCGGGGTTTCTGGAAAGGTGGAGGTTTCGATAATGGAGTATATTTTTGATACACTGATTTTACAGTCTGAGCGAACCATCTCGTTACTGCAGCTCTGGGACCCGGGAGCAGACAATTAGAAGTCGAGTTCTGGAGCTTAACGGAAGGGCTGATCAAGAAACGGATTCATTAGTCAGTCCACACAGCATGGGCAGAAGGTGGTAGCATCACCCTGGGAAGGAATGTACTGGGGATGAAGGACCACTGAGGAGAAACCCTTGGAGGTCTCCTCTTTAAAAAGAGTTTTGTTTTATCCTTACCTGAAAATATGCTTTATTGATTTCAGAGAGAGAAAAACACTGATGCTAGAGAGACATCGATTGGTTGCCTCCTGTCACGTGCCCCAGCTGGGGCTCGAACCTGTAACCCAGGTGTGTGCCCTGACCCGGAATCGAACCTGAGAACTTCTGGTGAACAGGAGGATGCTTCAGCTAGCTAAGCCACACCCGTCAGGGCGACGATGTCTACTTGTAATGGAGTATACTTGGTACAGGTAGCGTATGCAGGGGAATAATTGACAATAACACTCCAGGAGTGTTCATGGTGGCCTCTGAGAGGAGCCACAGAACTCAGCATGTTCATTCATATACGTTCCATATACTTGTGGGCCAGGCCCCGCATGCTTCTGGGGTAGAGCAAGGGATCGGGATGGGCCGTGGGGTCTGGATGCCCCTGGTGAGGGGTGACTGCAGCTCTGGGGCCCGGGAGCTCTGGCAGAGCTGTGACGGCCGAGGGACAGCATGGCGGGCAGTGAAGCCACGGAACGGGGACGGACAGCCACCACCTGGAGCTCCTCGAGGCTCTGCCCGCACCCCGATCTTGTCTGCGGGCCTGCACAGCTGTGAGAGAACACACTTCTGCTGTCAGGCCTTCCGGCTTGTGGCACTAGCCCAGGAAACTAGTCTCCGTAGGTTCAAAACCCCGGTTTCCGCCCTGCCGGTTAGGCTCAGCGGCAGAGCATCGGCCCGCAGACCAATGAGTCACGGGTTCAATTCCGGTCAAGGGCACATAACTCGGTTGCGGTTTGTCCCAGCCCTGGTCATGGTCTTTGCCTTTCTCTCCCTCTCTCTCTCTTCCACTCTATGTGAGGATAAAAGGAAAAATATCCAAATATCCTTAGGTGAGGATTTAAAAAAACAACAACCCCAGTTTCCGGCGGTAGGTTTAAGGGGACTTGTGCAGGTGCTGCAGGGAGGAAGGGTGACAGCCTGCTCCGAGCAGGTGCTCCATGCAGGGGGACCCAGGGCAATACTGAGCAGATGGCAGCTGCTGTCAGACCACAGCTGCCATGGAGAGGAAATGGCTACAGAGCCAGCCTGGCTGCAGTGCTTCCCCACCCCGTGCTTCTCCTAATGCACTGGGGTTGCTTCCCCACCCTGTGCTTCTCCTTACGCACTGGGGCTGCTTCTCCACCCTGTGCTTCTCCTTATGCACCGGGACTGCTTCCCCACCCTGTGCTTCTCCTTATGCACTGGGGCTGCTTCTCCACCCCGTGCTTCTCCTTACACACCGGAGCTGCTTCCCCACCCCATGCTTCTCCTAATGCACCAGGGCTGCTTCTCCACCCTGTGCTTCTCCTAAAACACTGGGGCTGCTTCTCCACCCTGTGCTTCTCCTTATGCACTGGGGCTGCTTCCCCACCCTGTGCTTCTCCTAATGCACCGGGGCTGCTTCCCCACCCTGTGCTTCTCCTAATGCACCGAGGCTGCTTCTCCACCCCGTGCTTCTCCTTACACACCGGAGCTGCTTCCCCACCCCGTGCTTCTCCTAATGCACCGGGGCTGCTTCCCCACCCTGTGCTTCTCCTAACAGACCCTGTGCTTTCTCCTTACTGACTGAGGCTGCTTTATTTCTAAGGATAGAAAAGGAGGAAGAACGTTAGCTATTAAAAAAAAAAAAAAAAAAAAAAAAAAGGGTTGCAAAGCAACTGAGTCTAAACTCATCTTGTGCACAAACCTCTCCCCAGGAGACTGACCAAAAGGGCAAACAGCCTCTGCGTGAGGAAAACAAGTGGTTGGCGCTTGCTTCTTACGTAGCAACCCGTCCATCGCCCAGCTGCCCCCTTCTTGGGAAGTATTTCTTCATATAAAGCCACAGTCCACCTCCTGGACCCCTCCTCCTTTCATCTCCTTCTCCTTTCTGAAAGACCCTGGACAAATACAGATAAAGGTTTGCAAATATTCAAAGACAGCCACCACATATAACCCCCTTGAGGGCAAAATGCTCCCAGGTTTTCTGTGAGGATATGAACTCCAGACTTTCCTTCACCCTACCAGCTTCTTCCTAGAAAAACTGTCACAGAGCCTAATATATAATGTTCTTATGAAAAAAGACAAGTCTTTTGCTCTGTTCAGAATGTCTGTAGTACTCAGTCAATCCTAGGTATTGTCTTCTAAATGAAATGATACAAGTAAAAGCTTCCCCTCGGATCAGTGTATTTGTTCCGTTTTATTTGAGGAGGTCTCATCATAAAGGACATGTAAAACTGCATGGAGGCTCACTTTATCTACCTACAAGGAGGAGAGCTGTCTGGTGAGGCAACAGGCTCCCTCCAGAACCCAAATTCCCTATTTAAGGACTCTGTGCCCCTTTGGGTGTGGGGGGTATTTGCTCAAGATTCTAGTTGTATCTGCTCACCTTTGCTCACAAGTCCTGTCTGTAGATACAGAAAGCCAGTGGCGAGCCCGGTCGGTGTGGCTCAGTGGATTTAGCATCGTCCCATGCGCCGAGAAAGCTAGTGGTGAGCGGAGAGATTTGGGGCGCAGAGAAGAGTGGCTGATGTTCTGAGCCTGCTTGGCGATGTCTTGGATGTCTGGTTCATGTGCTGGAGACGTCAGAAAGGCCTGGGAGGGAAGTGTCGACATGGGACCTACCCGAAGAGGACCAGCTCAACCCTGTGCATCTTGGGAAAACTTCTCGCTTCATGGTGTGCCTTTGAGAAAGGGATCATTTCTTTATGATTAGGGGCGGGAAACACAGAGGGCTCAAATTTCAGTATAGGGTGGAAGGAATAGAAAGGCAGCCTCTTTTCTTAGGTCAAAGGGAATTCCCCATGGTCCTGAAGAAGTCACTAGGGAACCTCACTGAGGCCTGGAACCCAATCTCGTTTGAATCAACAGTATGTTTCCTGTCCACCTATGTCCTGGGACTCCTGTGGAAGGGTGGCTATGGCAGGAAGAGACTCAGGTTTCAAGACCCCAGTCCTCTCATACCTCACTGTCACTGGCCATGACGATAACTTCTAAGATATTCGTGGAACTAGGCAAAATGGGGAGTTGACCAGTTGGAAATGGGGAACTGAAGAAGGGGTTCTCATCAATGGAGCTGACTCTTTGTGGCCTATTCTTCAAAGCTTCCCAATTTGAGGTGTCCCAGGCTTAAGACATGAGGAAAGGCCAACCAATGGGCAGTGGCCCTAAAGGGCCTGCAAGGTAGGCCTGACATCAAACAGGATTTCCGTGTTGGAGGAGATCAGTCCCAAGCTCGTCACCACAGCCCTGTCTGTGGCATGTACGTTCCACCCACCATTCCCCCCGTGGGCGCTGTTCCGAGGATGCAGCCTTGGGAAAGCCCTGTGCTGCTGAGCCCTCTGGGTGGTGTCCGCGGGTGGACAGAGTGAAGGCTTCTGTGTAAACCTAAGATTCTGGCAGGCAGGGATGGAGATCTACCTGTCTTGCTGCACCCAAGACAAGCTTCATATGCAACTCCCTTTGCTTATTAAAACTGCCAACTAACAATATGTAATGGTCTGCCTCTTTCTTTGACCCTCCCTGCCCTCCATGTAGGGGGGCCAATCTGTGAACTGACAGAGACAATAAAAGAATAACTCATGGATAGGAGCAGCAAGAAAACAGTAACATCAAATAATAAATGAAATGTCTATATCTATATCTGTATCTATATCTATATCTATATCTGTATCTGTATCTCTATCTCTATCTCTCTCTATCTATCTACACACACACACACACACACACACACACACCCAGGAGATAATTCCTTAAAGAGGTTAATCAAATGTACAAGACTCCCATAGGGGTTCAAGAAGATGATGGAGTAGGTAGAGGCTATACTCAATTCCTTCCAGGACCATATCTGAGCAGTGACTCAGGCATGGAACAGTCAATCCGAATAACCATCTGAAGACTAGCAGAACAGGAGTCTTACACATAAGGATTTACAGAAGAACCTACGTGGAAACCAGTAGGAAGGGAAGAGATGTGAAAAGTGCAACCCAGCACCCACATGTGGGAGAGAATTCAGAGGGATAGTTCCGCTGAGGAGGTTCCCCCAGAGAAGCAGGGGCCCGCAGCCCAAGCCAGGCTCCCTGGCCAGAGCACCAGAGCCAGTAGGAGCAGCCCACCCAGGGCCTGACTGGGGATATCAGCGAGGGCGCCACCCACGCTGGTGAGGGGCAGGGCCAGAGCACAGAATCTCAGAGAGCACTCACCCTGGGCTCCAGCACAGGACGGTGGTTCAAGTGGACCGAGTCCTAAAGGGAGACATTGAGTGGTGTGGCTCCGCGGAGAGGGCCGGAGGGAAAGCAGCAGGATCCCTGTGTTGGGTCCCCTACCACACCGAGGGGCACACCCTCCAGACAACATCAGCCTAGGGCATGGCAGGAGTCCCCCACCCCCACCCCCGCGGACTCCCGGAGGCTCCCTGCAGGATGGCGCTGGTGGAGAGTGTTCTGGGGACCCCAACCGGGGCCTGTCACACCGCCCTTATTACAGGGGCTGGGCAGGCTCCAACAGTGCCCGGAAGAGACTGGCAGGTGCTGGAGGGAGGTACTTTCTCCCCTGTGCCTGAGCAGCGCCCTCATTCCTGTGCAGAGCCCGCCCTCCGCGTGGCCGAGTACTGGCCTGTTTGAACCTGGTGAACTCTGCTGGCCTCTTCCTGACAACACCCTTAGAGCCTGTCCCACCACAAAGGCTCCCGGATCTCAGGCAGGGGTGCTGGCCTTGGTGTAGCCTGACTTTTGATGAGTCCTCTCAGCCCCAGCTCCTGCACCAGGACTGAACCTGCCTCCACCCCGTGCACCCACTCACCCCGACCTGGTGGCTCACTGGAAACATCTCCTGCAACTAGCGAGCTGCCAGAGGCTCTTCGGTGACCGAGCCTAACAGACCGCCGCAGGCAGAGGCAGATCCCGGGGCACCTTGAGCCTTTCGCTGACCTTCCACCAACTCAGCGCTGGTGGAAGTACCCTTGGTACACAGCTTGCCTCCTCCCCCATGTACCCAGGCCCAGCAGAGGCAGCTACACAGAGTGGATCATTTGGTAGCTCCTAGCAGGTAGCCCGGGGCCAGTCACAGGCAACATGGCATTAACCTGCTCTGGAGTTCTTCCCAAGAGGCCCCAGAACCAACGCGCCTGGGGGCAGGCTTCAGACCGCACCAGAGCATGACAATTAGCTCCACACGCAGCAGGCCCAAAGGGAGATCCTGGCAGGCATCGGACCCTGCGGGGCCCTTCTGCTTCATAGGGTCAGCCCTACACAGTAGCTCTGTGCTGCGGTCAGGGTTAACCCTCAGAGTCAGCCAGCCTGAGCGTCAACCTCACCCACAGAAGTGCTAACAGCAATCGAGACAACTGCAACCACAGGGCTCACATAATCTACACAAGGGGCATTCCTAGTGTACCCAGCTCAGGCGGTCAGGGAGACAGCACCACTTAAAATAGTCTTTTAAAAAATAATTTTTCAATTAGAGCTGACATACAGTATTACATCAGTTTCAGATGTAGACCACAGCGATTAGATATTACATAACTTACTAAGTGATCACCCCAATAAATCTCGTACCCATCTGACACCATCACGGTTATTAGAATATCACTGACTATATTCCCTTTGCAGAGTCCCAAACAAGACCAATCCAAAGAGGCTCACACCCGGACACATCATAGGTAAAACGCCAAAGTTTGAAGACAAAGAAAACATCTAGCAGCAAGAGAAAGGAGAAGTACAGAGGGCATCGTCTTCCAAAGGCTAGGCACTGAGGAAGAGGCGGCGGTGGGGGAGGCAGGGACTGAAGCCAGGAGGCAGAGCCTGGGGAGGGACCGCCGGCTGCCCCCTCAGCCTCCCAGAGAGAAGAATGGCGGAGGCTCAGTGGCCGTCCTTGCGCACTGCTTCCTACCACTTTGCAAGGGCGATGTCAGCTCCAAACTGCCGCAATGTATTTGTCCCAGATATGAATCAGGCTTTATTGAAGGAGTGATGGATGATTCCAGTTTTCCAGCTGGTGTTGGCAGCTGGATGAGTAATAGTACATCAACACATTCTGCAGAGCTCTGGCTCAAGTTGGACCACATGACAATATTATACAAGATTTTATACCATTTCTAAGTAGCAATCGACTGGGCCAAAATCATAGAGCCAATGAGAGAGGTCACCAAACTCACACTGACTTCTGGGGACCAAGTCGGCCTCCATGGCTGCCAGGGACCCAGAGGTACAGATCACAAGGAAGTACTCTTCCTGATAGATCCTCAGCTGTTGAAGAAATAATACAGGGTTCTCTGCAAATTCTGCAGTTCCTGGTGGGTCCCCAAACCCTTTTACCTGGAGCAGGATGCTACACTCCAACCCTGGAGACTGTGCCTGAGGTCAGACAAGGCTTGATGCCATTGCAACCCAGCTTATAGCTTAACTGCAAACACTGGTCCTCTCCTAGCTGACAAGGAAAAGATCACATCTTTTCCAACTGTCACAGTAACTCAAGAACAAGTTGATATGTGTTTAGAGTGTATGCAAAGACGATCACACAGTTGAAGAGGAAGCCCAGGAATCTTGCAACATCTTCTCCCACAGCAGTGGTGCTGTGCTGGGGTCGGAACACATAGCACACGTCCTGTATGTGGGAAGAATTTAAATGGTGGGAGTCTCCTCAGGAAGCCCAGAACTCTGAGGCCCTGCAAACGGCTTTAGCAGTGACAATGTCTACATGACCAATGGCCTTTCTGAAGCTAAAGACCACACCTGAGCCAAGGCTGTGGTAGTCAGTCCTCTTATCACAGCTGTGAACAGTCTCAAAACAAACAAATGGCAGGTAGATGTAGGCATCGCATAAGAAACACCAGCCAATGATATCAATGCAGTGTTTCACTTTAAATGTAAAGCTAGCATCTATAGATCGAGTTGTATCCACAACCACATGCCTCTTATTCTGAATTTAGAGTGATGCTTTTATAAGTGTGAGATTTAATTATGTGGGTTTCCCCCTTCCTGAATCAGTTCCTTAAAGTCTAGCTAGGGTCCTGCTCTCTGTCATGTTACCTTGTAATAGATGTTTTCACCTCCTTGCCCAGCCTCCACCCTACCATTAGTGGGTTTTACAGTAAATACAGTGGAACCTGAGCCTTAAAGTCCTACTGATGTAAAATCCTTCCGTTTTAATTGTACAAAAGCATACACTCTTGACCATGTTAGCTATGAATTAAGGCCTGATTAATTCAAAAATCTGAGACTAATGATTTTGTTTTGTCTTGATCCCATAGACAGAAAATCAAAGGAAGATTACAGGGGGAGAAGAAAGTGGCTCATCATGGTACTCTTTGGTTTTCTCATTTTAATTCCACAGAAACCACTCTGACATGTCTTAGGGGTCTTCTGTTCATAGGGAATCTAACTCTAGTTTCTTTCTGGGAAAGAGCTGGGCATCATACTGACAAGGAAGGACTGTTGTTTCACATCTTTGGTTCTGAAGTTTTTTATTCATGATCTCCAATTCTGTTTTCTGTCTTTTGTCCTGGGGAGACTTAAAATAATTTCCCTCACAGAAATGGAATGACTTCTGTTCACTGTTTGTAGTCATTTGTTGGCCTCTAGGAATGGAGATTTCACATTGTCTCATTTTAATTTTTTAAGCCCTTTAATCATCTCTGTAAACCTGCTGTTTGCTTGGTTCTGGTTACACTTGGAATCGAAGTGATTATTTTGATCATGCCAAAGCAACTTGGTCTAGGAGAGGTAGGCTTTGTTTCTTTAGTCTAACAGTGTCCCATGTATGTGCACTCGCTCTTTGATGCATTTCAAGAGATCAAAAATGTCCTTGGAACTTCAAGTCGCAAAAGGAAACAATGAGGACATGTGACCACTGCTGGTGCACCAACAAGGGTGACAGAGGGGCTCTGCTCATGTGGTCTTATCAGCCCTTCACCATTTGGATCAATCAAGACAAGAAGGCCACTGTTTGGTGCGTCTCTTTCTTGGCTAGCGGTCTTTTCTCAATTCTTGTTGACTATCATACACTATCCTCTGATTGGGGTAGTGAGGGAAGGAGGTTAGAGTTCTTCGTATTCAGAGTAAATAAAAGGTATTTTTTAAAAGGTTCTAACAAGAGACAAAGAAGGTGACTACATAATGATGTAATCAAAATGGCTATCATCAATAGATCAATAAACAAGTGTTGGCAAGGATGTGGAGAAAAGGGAGTCTCATGCACTGTTGGTGGGAATGCAGACGGGTGCAGCCACTGTGGAAAACAGTATGGCGGTTCCTCAAAAAATTAAAAAGAGAATTGCCTTATGACCCCTTTGGGGTATATAATAGAAGAAATCCAAACACTAATCGGAAATAATGTATGCACCTTTATGTTATTGCAGCATTATTTATGATAATTAAGTATGGAGCCAACCCAAGTCCCCATCACTAGAGGGGTGGATAAGGAAGTCACGGTGCATTTACACAATGGACTACTGCTCAGCCATAACAAATGTAATTTTACCTTTTGCAACAGCATGGATGGACCTAGAGGGTATTATACTAAGTGAAATAAGGCAGACAGAGGAAGACAAATATTATTTTTTTTCACTTATATCTGGAATCTAAAGAACAAAGTAAACAAACAAACAGAAGGGAAAGAGATGTATAGATACAGAGGACAGACTGATGGTTGCCAGAGGGCAGAGCGGTTGTGGGGCTGGGTGGAAGAGGTGAAGGGATGGAGAAGTACAGACCCGGTACAGACCAGTGGTTCCAAAATAGTCACGGGATGTAAAGCACAGCACAGGGAATCTAGTCAGTACTATCGTCATAGCATGTATGCGGCTGGGTCAGTACTTGAAATATCAGAAGGACCACTTTGTAAAGTGTATGGTTGTCTAACACTATGCTGTACACCTGAAACTAATTCATAATAATATTGAATGAAAAGTGTAATTGAAATAAAGAAATGAAGACTGATTGGATTTAAAAATAAAATAAAATGTACAAACTCAGCCAAAACCAAGGAAATAAATTTCACTATCACCATTAAGAAATGGCATATACCCCGAACACAAGATAGATTGAAGATATTTTTACAAACTAGCTGTTAAACTTTATACTAATTATTTTGAAGTCTGAATAAAGGGAGTGGTTTTCTATAAATATAAATTATTGAAATTCACTAGCCAAGTAAAACACTGAAGAGGAAATTAAAAATACTGTAAAAAAATCTTCTCTAAATAAAGGCCAAGAAAGCATATAGGTAGTGTAGTTAATGGTACTGGAGTTCAAATAATAGTGCTGTCTATAGTTTAACAACAGTATTGCACAAAAATAAAATAAACACCAATCAAAAATGAAATGCGTATTTTTAAGACATAAGAAAATACAGTTTCTATACCTACTATATCAAATTAAATTAATGAACAAATTAATTTTTAAAATACATTTTACTTTGATAAATTGACAAAAAAGATGGATGTAAATGGTAATATTTTTATATTACAAGATTCAAGCTTATTAATAATTACATAAAAGCCCTGACCAGTAGCTCAGATGGTTAGAGCATCGTCCCAATAGGCCAAAGTTGTGGGTTCAATTCTGGTCAGAGCACATGCAAGAGTCAACCAATGAATGCATAAATAAGTGGAACAACAAATCAATTTCTCTCTCTCTCTCTTCTCCTTTCCTCTGTCTCTAAAATCAGTAAAGTAAAAAAAAAAAAAAAATCAAATGAAAACAATGAGTTATTATTTAAATAATAATTAAAATATTAAAATATCCAAAATGCATAGGAGGGAACATGTACACCTTGCTGGTGAGTATGCAAAATGGTTTAATGTTTCTGGAAAACAGGTAGGTAATTCACATCCAAGAACCTACAACTTTGCATTTCTCTTCACCCAGCAATTTCTTTTTAAGAAATGCATCATAAGGAAAGACAATGGCTAGGTCTAAAAACTTAGGTCCAAAGATGGTTGTTGTTTGTTACACAGAAATGAATTGTTTATGGTAGCAAAAATAATAATATAATATATATAATAGGAATCAACCTTATAACTCAGCCTACATAAAAATTCTCTTTAGGAATAAAAATGTACATTTCAAAGCAGCATTTTAATTATAATTTCAATTTTTAGTTTTTAAAAGAGAAAAAAATAGTATGTGTAATAGAGAATAGATACAAAAAGAAAGTATCAGATTGTTGTAAAATACTTCTCTCTCTCCATGTAGTGAGATTTGAACAATTTTTAATTTTCTTTTTTGCTTTTGCTTTTAATTAATAAATTTTATTTTTTAATTAATCAATTAAATATTTTTTGTTACAGATGTTTCTCCTTTTCCTCCCACAGACACCCCCCACCCACAAGCATTGTTGTTTATGTCTATTGGTTACACATACACGCATATAAATTCTTTGGTTTATCTCATCCCTCCTCTGAGGTTTGTCAGTCTGAATTGTATTCGTTTCTATGTCTCTAGGTCTGTTTTGTTCATGAGCTTTTTTTGTTCATTATATTCCACAAATAAGTGAGATCATGTGGTATTTGTCTTTCTCTGACTGGCTTATTTCATTCAGCATAATACTCTCCAGGTCCCTCCATGTTGTCTCAAAGGATATGAGATCTTTCTTTCTTACAGCTGCCTAGTACTCCATTGTGTTATATGTACCACAGTTTTTGTTTGTTTGTTTGTTTGTTTGTTTTATCATCACCCAAGGACAAATGTGACCTTTCAATTATAGAAGTCACACATGTTTTCTCTGGAGAAAAATTTTTTTAAAAAAGCAAAAGCAGTTATCCTCTAGATTTTTGCCCATTAAACAAGTGCTGGTGAGGGTGTGGAGCAAAGGGGACTGTAGTACACTGCTGGTGCAGCCACTATGGAAAACAATATGGTATTTCCTCAAAAAATTAAAAATTGAACTGCCATTTGACCCAGTGATCCTACTTTTAGGAATATATCCTAAGAAGCCTGAAACACCAATCAGAAAGAATATATGTACCCCCATGTTCATAGCAGCACTATTTACAATTGCTAAGATCTGGAAACAGCTGAAGTGTCCACCAATAAATGAGTGTATAAAAAAGCTGTGGTAGAGCCCTGGTTTGGTTTGCTCAGCGGTTAGAGCATCGGCCTGTGGTCCAGAGAGACCCAGGTTTGGTTCCCGCTAAAGGCACGTACTTTGGTTGCAGTTTGTCCCCGGCCCTGGTTGGGTCATGTGGGTGGCAGCCACTCGATGTGTCCCTTTCACGTCGATGTTTCTCTCTCTCTCCCTCCCACTCTATCTGAACAAAAAATAAAAAAAAATGTCCTCAGGTGAAGATGAAAGGAAGGAAGGGAGGGAGGGAGGGAGGGATGGAGGGAGGGAGAGAAAGAGAGAAAGAGAGAAAGAGTAAAAAAATGTATGGACTAGTGTATGTTACAGAAAATCACTGACTTTCAGCACTAAATTGAAGAGCTTTCCGGTGCAGCATTCTGTTCACCTGAGTGAAGGATACGTCCCTGTCATGCGTAGAGGTCAGCGGTAGGCAGGAAACTCCCTCAGCGTTCATTTGATCTAAGCTTCAGTTTCTTTAGCCTGACACTCCCCCACATTTTTTACAAGATCTGCAAACTATAAAAAAGTGCCAAATAAAAGGCAGGCTTTCCAGTTGCCTCATTTTCTTGAGTTGTAAGACGTCTTATGATTAAACTAAAACCCTGCCTCCTGGCAGATGTTTCCATTAGTAAAACAGAATTACACCACGTATAGCAGTTTAAACTCAATCAACCCAGGATTTCTCCCACGTTGCAGAGCAGGGCTGAGTTTGAAGGGTTGCCTCGGTGGTGGTCCCGCAGAAACCCCTGGGAGCTGGCACAGGAAGGAACTAGGTGTCCAGTGGCTACACCTGGAAGCTCCCAGGGACGCAGAGCCTCGGGGAAATGAGGAAATGATGACAGTGCTGGAGACTTAGACCTGGAAGAAAAATGATTTTGATTACTTAATCCTAAAAAGAGAAGGCTCATCTGAACATCACTGTTTTCAACTATTCGCAGAATTATGATAAAGAATAAGAGCAAGTGAGATTTTAAGAGATGTGAAGATAGAAGAAAACCTCCCAGCAGCTTAATTAATGTCTACGGAATACTAGAGCAGGCGACTGGAGGGTGTGCCAGCATTTCTCTGGTTTGGAAATTCTAAGAAACAAAAGTGTCTTCTGAGGGTCATCCCTGACAGTGGAAAAGGAGAATAAGGAGAATTACAAGGAATCACTCCCGGTACCCACCTGTGCTGCCGGATGCCTACCCCTGCTTCCCCGAGGAGCTCACCTGTGCTGAGCAGACAGGTGCACATGTGGAGGTCGCGGAGGTTGTGAGGAGGCAGGAGGCCACCAAAATGTTGAACTGTTTTGCAAATGTCTTGGGATTAGCAAAAGAGCCTTCAACTATTTTTCAAGTGTTTTCAGATCTGCTAAAATCCAACTGTGGTTTGCCCCTGAGGACTTTTCCATCTAAATATTTTATGCTTGTTTATTTTAAGAAAAACATAGGTTTGGTGTTTCTGGGTCCATTTACACTTAGTCATTAGATGGCTTTGTAAACCTGTTCAGTGTCCAAGATGCCTTATAGAATTCAAAGGAAGGTGCTTCTCAGTTGAGGAGTTACATTTGACGATGCAAAACGGAAGCAAACTGCAAAAGGCCTTTGGTTCAGCTCTCTCTTCTCAAGGAACTCGCCCAGAGTCTGAATCAGACAGTCCTCAGTGGTTCTTAAGTAGCATTTGTGTTTAGGTATCAATGTTTACCTCTCATTGTCTGGGCCGAAACCAGCAGGTTGCTTGAACATGGGCGAGTATTTTAGAATCAGAATTGATGTCAGATAAATGGTCTTGCTGGATGAAGCTTTATTAAGGGAACATGCAGAAGTCAAAAGTTCAAAACACCAGCTTGAATGAGCCCTCATCTGTTGGCTTTCTGCTCTCATTTTTATCCAATGCTAAGTTAAATGGTGAAATGTTTAACTCTGAAAATGTCAGTCATTCAACATTTATGCCTTTGTTCATGCTGTGCTGAACAGTATTGGTTAGAAAGTTTATGAAACAGATATAATATATGGACTATGCAACCTTAGGAGGCAGAGTTTATAGGTGTGAAGCAATTAGCATGCAATTAACTATGAATTGCAAGGTACAAAGTTCAAGGATGATAGAAATGCATTGGAGGAAAAGATATGGTTAAACATAAGGTGCCCCAAGATGGCCTGAAGTAGAATATCGAGAGAGAGAGAGAGAGAGAGAGAGAGAGAGAGAGAGAGAGAGAGGTATCTAAGCAGGAAGAACATCATTCACAGGCTTGTGGTGGAATGTGGCACAGCCCAGCATCACAAGGAAGTCTACACAAGTGTGAGTGGAGTGGAGGGTTCTTATATTTAGGAGCAGTGGAAAATAAGAGCACCTTGGAGGAAGGCCTTCCTAGCAGGGCAAATGTATTTATTCTTGACGCAGAAAGCCTAGAGCAGCATTGTTGGTTTTGAAGCATTCAGCATAGAAAACGCAGGGCTGAAGCAAAATTAATTTAAAGGGAGTGTGTAGGATGAACCACAGAGGGACTTAGCTGAGGTCCGGGAACCCCAGCTTATAGTTGTCGGAATGACCTAGGTACAAAGTGTGTATGCAAAATGTTGGTAGTCTCATCTCAGAAAATCCCTTGAGATGTTTCTGCTGGCTTTTGTAGTAGGACAATAATAGTCAGATAGTGGCAATATCATATCATTCACAAAAAAAAATAACTAGAAGTCCAGAGGTATATAGACTTCAGATGTGGCCTGACCCAGAAGTTCAAGGATGTCACTTAGATTCCAGTTTCTATTTCTCTCTCTCCTTTCTGCCTTTTACCATGGCAGCTTCCCCCAAATCTGGCTCCCCTCTCAGGAGAGCAATGGATCACACTTCCTTTGAAAAGGAGAGGAAGAGAGAGAGAGAAATTGCTTTCCCAGAAACCACTAGCAAATGTCTCCTCTCAGTTTCTTGGTCTAAAAGAAAATGTTCATCACTGAACCAAAGACAGCAGCCAGGGCAACTGAGTGAGCGAATTATATTAAGCCAATTAAGGTCCACCCTGAGCCGAGGGAGGAGTTAATCTCGCCCAAAGTCATATTGCTTTAAAGTTTGCGGTCTCAGTAGGAAGGGGAGAATGGTCCATGGATATGTGAAGGCAGCCAGCAGCTGTCCACTACAACATCACTGAGCTATTGCGCTTGCCGTCTTCTCCCACACTGCTGCTCCCAGAGGCACAGGGGTAGTCAAGTACTAGGACCGGGAGACCATTTAGCCAAGAAGGCTCTGCCCAACATAGCAACCAGAGAGTCTTAGGAAGCAACTAATGTAGAAGGCACCTCTGAGCCCAAGCAGAGGCCCTGTCTTGTATCCAACCCTGGTTGGGGTGCTGTGGACACAATGGAATCCAGAAATAATCAGTGGCACATATGTGGAGATGCTTCTCACCGATTCAAGGGAAGAGTTATTCAGATCATCAGAAGGCCCTGATAATTAGATCATCATGAAAATTAAGGAAATAAAATTGCCCATAGAATTACAGATTTTAGGACAGGGTTAGAATAAGATTCCCCATCTTGTCACCAATACTCGTTTTGGTGCCGCACAATACTTTTTCCTGACAGTACCTAGAGTGCCCCTAACACCCCAGCCCCATACTGAAGACCTCTTTCTCAGGCTGTAACCAATCCCCAAGAGCCCATTCTTCTCCTGCCCCAGTGGATTATTTTCTGCCTTAGTTCATTACCAGATACTTCCTCTCATTGAAACTTGTCTATCATGTCCTTGCCCATTAACACAGCCTCTGAAACTCTCCCTGCAGTAGAACCCCATCCACATGGCATGGTGCTTTCTGGAGAACTTTGTACCATCTGCCAGTTTTAAACATTCATGGTGCCTGTTTGTCTGGATCATTTATTTTGGGAGGAGAAACAAACAAGACCAATGCCCACACCTGTCTCTGGGGACAATCTCTATTTCCCACCTACTGGGCATCAAAGCTGGTTTTTGGTGACTTATAGCTGTGCTCTGTCTAGTGCTGTCTTCAGATCCTTTCAATGCCTTTGCACCTGGAGGTATTACAAATGATGCTTTTGTTTGTAGGTGCAACAGTCTCAGGGTAGCCAATATAAAACAAGACAGGTGTTCGCATCATAAAACAAATCAGTGGCCTCAGGGGGACTTGGTGGCCTTCCCGCCTTTTTCTCTGATTTCTTCTGATGCATGGCCCCACCAGGCATCATGTGCTCCAACAGAGGGACAGCTGGCTGAACAAGACCAAAGAGAACTGTCAGCTGGACGCTTCTTATATGATGACTCAACAGCTCAGCAATAAATAATAATAACATCAGCTTTAACCACTCTTTCCAAATGCACTCCAGCCTGTGAATAGTTTGCAGCTTTCGTCTGAGGGTGTAGACCCCAAGGCAGGCTTTTCCTGCACATTCCCCAGCAGCAATAAAGGGCTAAACAGGCTTTGCAGGTGCTGGTAATATGCAAGCTAGCCAGTGAAACCCTAATCTAACCAAGTGTGTGGGCAGAATGAGAACAATCTTAGCACCTGTAAGATTGACTAGATTAAGATCTTGTCCTGCTGTGTGGCTCACTGGTTGCACATTCACCCATACACCAAGAGGTTGCCGGTTCGATTCCTGGCCAGGACACATGCCCAAGATGTGGGCTTGATCCCCGGTGGGGGGCATGCAGGAGGCAGCCAATCAATGTTCTCTCTCATCAATGTTTCTATCTCTCTCTCCTTCTCACTTCCTCTCTCTTTAAAATCAATAAAGAAAAACAATTTTTTATAATAAAACAACAAACAACAACAAAACAACAAGAAAAAGATCTAAAACTAGGGGGGGAGGCAAGTCAGGAAGTGGGAGGTGGGCAAGGATAGGCAGCTACACAGTTATATAATGTTCCAGCTTTATCACCAGGCGTTTAGCAATACGAAGGGAGACAGGAGACGGGAAGAGTGAGCTATGCTTGGGCAAACAGTATCTTATTTTCTTTTTTTTTGTTCTTTTTTTTTAATAATTAATTTTTGTTACAGATGTTTCTCCTTTTCCCCCCACAGATTGCCCCTCCCCTCCCTGCCCTGTCCCCAGCTTTGTTGTCCATGTCCACTGTTCATGCATACATGCATATAAGTTCTGTGGTTTATTTCTCCCCCCACCCCTTTAGGGGATTGTCAATCTGTACCCCACTCCCACGTCTCTGGGACTACCCCATTCCTCAGACTGTTATGTTAATTATATTCCACAAATTAGTGAGATCATATAATACTTGTCTTTCTCTGTTTGGCTTGTTTCACTTAGAATGATACTTTCCAGGTCCCTCCATGTAGTCTTAAAGGATAAAAGATATTTCTTTCTTACAGCTGCGTAGTACTCCACTGTGTATATGTACCGCTGCTTTTTTATCTATTCATCTACTGATGGACACTTGGGCTGTTTCCAGATCTTAGTTATTGTAAATAGTGCTGCTACAAACATGGGGGTACATATATTCTTTGTGATTTGTGATTCAGGCTTCTTAGTCTATATTCCTAGAAGTGGGATCACTGGGTCAAATGGAAGTTCCATTTTTAATTTTTTGAGGTAACACCATATTGTTTTCCATAGTGGCTGCACCAGTCTGCATTCCCACCAGCAGTGCACTAGAGTCCCCTTTTCTCCACACCCTCCCCAACACTTAATGTTTGATGATTTGTTGATGGCGGCCATTCTGACAGGTGTGAGGTGATACCTCATTGTTGTTTTAATTTGCATTTCTCTGATGATTAGTGATGATGACCATTTCTTCATATGTCTCTTAGCCATTTGTATGTCCTGTTTGGAGAGGTGTCTATTTGGTTCCTCTGCCCATTTTTAATTGGGTTCTTTGTCTTCCTTTTGTGGAGTTGTATGAGCACTCTATATATATAGGAAATTAACCCCTTATCTGATATATCATTGGCAATTATGCTTTCCCATACAGTGGGTAGCCTTTCCGTTTTGATGATTGTATCTTTTGCTGTGCAGAAGTTTTTGCGTTTGATGTAGTCCCATGTGTTCATTTTCTCCTTTGTTTCTATTGCCTTAGGTGATGTAGCAGTGAAAATTCTGCTGCATATGATGTCTGAAATTTTGTTGCCTATATTTTTTTCTAGGATTTGTATGGATTCATGAGGCACATTTAAGTCTTTTATCCATTTTGAGTTTATTCTTGTGTAGGGTGTAAGTTGATGGTTTAGTTTCATTTTTCTGCCTATAGCTGTCCAATTTTCCCAGCACCATTTATTAAAGAGGCTGTCCTTACTCCACTGTATGCTCTTGCCACCTTTGTCAAATATTAATTGAGCATATTGCCTTGGATCCGTTTCTGGGTTCTCTGTTCCGTTCCACTGGTCTATATGCCTGTTCTTGTGCCAGTACCAGGCTGTTTTGATTACAATGGCTTTGTAGTATAACCTGAAATCTGGTAATGTGATCCCTCCAACTTTGTTCTTCCTTTTCAAGATTGCTGTGGCTATTCGGGGTCTTTTTTGGTTCCATATGAACTTTTGAAGTACTTGTTCCAATTCTGTGAAGTATGCCATTGGTATTTTGATGGGGATTGCATTAAATCTATAGATTGCTTTGGGTAATATGGACATTTTAATGATGTTAATTCTTCCAATCTATGAACAGGATATGTGCTTTCACTTTTTTATATCATCCTCTATTTCTTTTTTCAATGACCTGTAGTTTTCTGCGAATAGGTCCTTTACTTCTTTGGTTAAGTTTATTCCTAGGTATCTTAATTTTTTTGCCGCAATGGTAAATGAGATTGTTTTCTTAGTTTCTCTTTCTGTGAGTTCATCATTGGTTTATAAGAATTCCATCGACATCTTGACGTTAATTTTGTATTCTGCTACTTTGCCAAATTCATTTATTAAGTCTAGTAAATTTTTGATGGAGTCTTTGGGGTTTTCTACATATAGTATCATGTCATCTGCAAATAATAACAATTTCACGTCCTCCTTTCCAGTTTGGCTCCCGTTTATTTTTTTTTCCTGTCTGATTGCTGTGGCTAAGACTTCCAGTATTATGTTAAATAAGCGTGGCGAAAGTGGGCATCCTTGCCTTGTTCCTGTTCTTAAGGGAAATGCTTTTAGTTTTTGCCCACTGAGTATGATGTTAGCTGTAGGTCTTTCATATATGGCCTTTATTATGTCAAGCTATGATCCCTCTATTCCCACATTGCTGAGCGTTTTTATCAGAAATGGATGCTGGATTTTGTCAAAGGCTTTTTCGGCATCTATTGATATGATCATGTGGTTTTTATTCTTCATTTGATTTATATGGTGTATCATGTTTATTGATTTGCAAATATTGTACGAGCCTTGCATCCCTGGGATGAATCCCACTTGGTCATAGTGAATAATATTTTTGATGTATTGGTGGATCTGATTTGCTAATATTTTGTTCAGGATTTTGGCGTCTATGTTCATCAGGGATATTGGCCTTTAGTTTTCTTTCTTTGTAGTGTCTTTTTCTGGTTTTAGAATTACAATTATGCTGGCTTCATAAAACGAGTTTGGAAGTCTTCCTTCTTGAATTTCTTGAAATAGTTTGAGGAGAATGGGTGTTAGTTCTTCTTTGAATGTTCGGTAAAATTCCCCTGTGAAGCCATCCGGGCCTGGGCTTTTGTTTGCTGGGAGAGTCTTGATTACATCTTCAATTTCATCTGTTGTCATTAGTCTGTTCAAGTTTTCTATCTCTTCCTGGTCTAGTTTTGGGAGACTATAGGTTTCTAGAAATTTGTCCATTTCGCTTAGATTGTCGAATTTGTTGCCATATAATTGTTCATAATAGTTGTTAACGATCTTTTGTATTTCTGTGGTGTCAGTTGTTACTTCTTCTCTTTCATTTCTGATTTTGGGCATTTGGGTTCTCTCTCTTTGTTTCTTGGTGAATCTAGCTAAGGGTCCATCAGTCTTGTTTATCTTTTCGAAAAACCAGCTCTTTGTTTCATTGATCCTTTGAATGGATTTTTTGGTCTCTATGTCGTTTATTTCTGCTCTGATCTTTACTATTTCCTTCCTTCTACTTGCTCTGGGGTTTTCTTTTTGTTTGCTCTCTAGTTCTTTAAGTTGTGAGGTTAGATAGCCTATTAGACATTTTTCTTGTTTTTTGAGGTAGGCCTGTAGTGCTATGAACTTCCCTCTCAGAATTGCTTTCGCTGCATCCCATAGATTTTGTGTTGTTGTGTGTTCATTTTCATTGGTTTCCAGGAAGTTTTTTATTTCTTCCTTGATCTCCTCGGTGACCCATTCATTGTTTAATAATATGGTATTTAGCTTCCATGAGTTCAAATGTCTTTGTATGTTCTTGTTGCAATTGATTTCTAGTTTCATGCCATTGTGATCTGAGAAGATGCTTTATATGATATCAGTCTTCTTGAACTTGTAGAGACTTAGTTTGTGCCCTAACATGTGGTCTATCTTTGAGAATGTCCCATGTGCACTTAAGAAGAATGTGAATTCTACAGTTTTGGGGTGTAATTCTCTGTAGATATCTATTAAATCCATTTGGTCTAGTGCTTCATTTAGAGTCTCTGTTTCCTTGCTAATTTTTTGTCTAGAGGATCTATCCAAGTGATGTCAGTGGGGTGTTGAAGTCCCTACTATGATTGTATTGTTATCGATTTCTCCTTTGAAGTCCTCCAGAAGATTTTTAATATATTTTGGTGCTCCTATATTGGGTGCATATATGTTTATCAAAGTTTTATCTTCCTGTTGGATAGATCCTTTCAATATTATGTAGTGGTCTTCTTTGTCTCTAGTTATGGCCTTCATTTTGAAATCTACTTTATCAGATATGAGTATTGCTACCCCAGCTTTTTATTCCCCTCCGTTTGCTTGGAAGATTTTTTTCCATCCATTCACTTTCAATCTATGTGAGTCTTTTGTTGTGAGGTGGGTCTCTTGTAAACAACGTATAGATGAGTCATGCTTTCTTATCCAATCAGCTACTCTGTGTCTTTTTATGGGAGCGCTCAATCCATTTATATTTAAGGTGATTATTGATATGTACTTATTTATTGCCATTTTTGTTTAGTGTGGTTCTATTTTTCTTCCCATTTCTCCTGGTAATTACAGCAGTCCTTTTAACATTTCTTGCAGTGCTGGTTTGGTGCTAATGTATTCCCTTCGCCTTTTTTTTTTTTTTTTGTCTGGGAAGCTCTTTATTTGACCTTATATTTTGAATGATATCCTTGCTGGGTAGGGTAGTCTTGGATTCAGACCCTTGTTTTTCATGACCTTGATTAATTAATGCCATTCTCTTCTGGCCTGTAGTGTTTCTCCTGAGAAGTCAGCTGAGAACCTTATGGTGTTTCCTTTGTAGGTAACCTGTTGCTTATCTCTTGGTGCTTTTAGGATTCTCTCCTTGTCTTGAATTTTTGGCAGTTTGATTACTATGTGTCTTGGTGTGGGCCTGTTTGAGTTCTTCTTACTTGGGGCTCTCTATGCTTCTTGAACTTGAATGCCTTCTTTCTTCACCAAATTAGGAAAGTTTTCTGTCACTTTTTCTTTGAATATGTTCTCTAACCCTTGCTCATTTTCTTCTTCTTCGGGGACTCCTATGATGCGAATATTACTATGTTTCCAGTTCTCCCACAGTTCTCTTAAGCTGTCTTCCTGTTTTATAATCGTTTTTTCCTTTTGGTTTTCTGATTGGTTGATTTTTTCTACCCTGTCTTCTAATTCACTGATCCGGTCCTCAGCTTCCTCTATTCTGCTTTTTAGACCTTCCAATGTGTTTTTCATTTCTGCTATGTCATTCTTCATTTCTTCTTGGTGGTTTTCAATTTCCAACTGGTTGATTTTCAACATTTCTATGTCTGTACTCATGGTGCTCATGTCCTTACACATGCTGTTGAGCTTCCTCAAGATCATGGCTCTGAATTCTAGTTCTGTTAACTTGCTTAACTGCACCTCATTTATCTCATCTTCAGTAGATGTCTCTTGTTTTTTCATTTGGGTTTTGTTTCTGTTTTTCACCATTTTGGCTATCACAGTGGGCTTTTGAGTCTGCCAAATTTTCCCTGTGGGTGTTGGTGTTCTGCTGTTTGTGGCTCCCTCTCCTGGGTTTGGATGAGCCAGGGAGGACCCACTTTAAACACCAAGTCTTAACTTTTCTGGTTAGACTTGCTAGCCCAGGGAATGGTAGTTATCCTCTAGCTTTTTTGCCTGGAGGCTATTAGTAGAGGTCACCTGAAGAACCTTGGTTTCTGAGTTGCCTGAAAAACTCCCTCAGATGCTCAGTGTAAGAGGATTTCCCGAGGGTGGGGCAGATGCTGGTTGTTAATGGGCCTCAATTAGCATGTCAGTGGCCACCATGTGGGGTTGAATCTCCGAGGGAGGGGCCTCTGCCTCTCCCCAGGGCCCTGGGAAGGAGTAAGATGACCACAGTCCTGCGTGGCTGCACTCAGCAAAAGCTCTGAGCACCCTCCAAACCTCGAGTGTCCCCACACAGTTCCAGTCCAGTCTGCCTTCCCTCTGCCAGAGCCCAAGGTGAGTGGCTGCTGCCAATTTAGCCTTTGTCCGTACTCTGCGTTGTGGAGGCACCTGGGACTTTTAACCCGAGGGCGCTGCTTCCAGCTATGGGCGGCTGAGGCTGCGGCAGCTCCCAGCTGAGGGCTTAGCACCCAGCCAAGGGTTAGCACCCAGCCGAGGGCGCAGCTTCCAGCCGAGCCCCTGGTCCCGCCCAGGCCGCTGCGGACCATGGGCTCCCGGCCCCCTCTCGTGTCCTCGCAAGCCTACCAGGATTGAGTCCGTGTCCCTGGTTATGTGGTCCTCCAAGCTGCCTTTCGGTTGCCACTTCCTGACGATTTGTCTTTATTTTTGTTGTAAATCCAGTTTGGTCCTGGGAGATGGTCTGTGTAGCTTCCATTCACTCCACCGCCATTTTTTCCCCTCCCGTATCTTATTTCCAAAGTCCTGCCAAGTATGTCTGTCACTGTAGAGGAGGCAGTGCTTTGCCCAGGAAGCATCTGCTGCTGTTCCTCATAACTGATACCCTTCAGCATCTATCTACTAAGACCTACGATATACCCGACCCAAATACATTCATTTGTTTACTTGTAATTAATATCAGTGAAAATACTAATAAGAAAAAGTATCCACCCTTCCTAGTAACAAAGAAATGCAAAATAAGACCATAATATACCATGTTTCATCTGTTAGACATCCTTTTTTTAATAGTATGATTCAATACCAGAAAAAAACATGGTGTAAATTGATACAGTTTCTAGAAGACAACCTAGCAATACATATCAAGAAATTCCTTTGGCCTAGTAAGTTCAACTTTAGATTCTATCCTACAAATGTAAGCAAAGAGGACAATCACAGTCATGTGACTGATAGCTTTTCTTTGACTGGTACCAGTACTCTTCTATCCCTCCCTACGACCACTGCAGGTGTTTGAAATGCCTCTCTGCCTCTTCCTGTTCTTTTCGGGTGTATTGGCTCCAACCCGGATACTGCGCGGACCCTCTGGGACAGGTAAATACACATCCTTCAGCAGGCACAGGATGGCTCTCTGATGACCTGCCCAGCTCCTTCCGAGATCCCCCGTCCTCTCCGAGTGTCGCCTTGTCCAGAACCTAACACTTTCCCAGGACTCAGCCCAGCAGAGACCTTATGTCAAGTCATTTGCTTGCTCACAACACCTACAAGAGAGATGGTGGTACTGCCATTGGAGCAGAGCAGGAAGCCTGCGCAAACGAGGGGAACCCCATGCTTTGAGCACCTGCTGTGTACCAAGCCCTGGGCCAAATATTTTATACCGCAGCTGACTGAAAGGCCTTGGAAATGTGTATACCATTTTAAAAATGAAGACGTGGAGACTTGGACACTCCACGTGACAGGCCCAGGACTAATGGAGGCTTCTGCTTCTGGGGCTCTTGGTCCAGGCTTCCTGGCTTCTTGGTTTGGCAGAAAAGGAGGCAAATGACAGAGAGACTTTAGACAAGGACACTATGACTGTTAGAAACATTTTGACTTATGACTGGCCTATTTATGTCGGGAGAAAGAAGTCAACAACAACCAAATTCTCAGGGATCTGCTAAACATTAATCCTTATCAAAATTATTGTCCATTCAGACTTGTAGGGGGTTTTTACATAACCATTCTTACAGGCTTTTTTAGAATAAAGGCTGATTTAACACTAAATGTACTGTGCAAGTGAAATTTAAATTGTCCTGAAACACATGTGGTCATGATGTGCAGTACCTACTGCCAAAGATGCTCAGACTGACATCCTCGCTGACATCGGAGCGGGGACACCAGGCACGCTGAGTCCCCGTGGACAGGAACCTTCACCCGTGTTCTCGGCACCTGGCATCGTAACTGCTATGCAGAAACTGCTTAATTTAGGCCTGTAGAATGCATCTTGGAAGAACTTGTACCAGCGCTTAAAGTAATTTCTCAGTTCTCTCTGTCATTTCTGAGAAAGAAGGTCAATGTCAGAACATCGAGGTCAAACAGAGCCATCTCCTGGCCTCATTTACATCTTCTTGTTTTTAAAAATCCTCACAATATACTGAAAACAAAAATGTTCTTATAGGAAATGGCTAAAATTCATAATATTATCACTGTCTGCCTCAGAGATGTTTAATGAATTGTTTGAGGTCACTCAGGTCAATGTAGCCAACAGCCCTGGGATGAAATCCTGGTCCTCGGTCGTGCCCCTCTCGAGTGGCAGTGAAGAGGAAGTGCTCCCCTTTAAGGAGAGTCTGCGACAGCCATTCCCTGCCACTTGTCGGAGCCCTTGCCAGAAGCCTGCGGGGGCTGCCTGCGTTCTGAGTGACTGTTGATGAGGCCTCCGTGCAGCAGGCTCCGGGCTGCGTCAGGGACAGACACGGAGACCCCGTCCCTCTCGCTCAGCCATCCGCTCCACACGGAGGCTCTGAAAGAAAGCCGGCCTTGTAAACACTACTCTCCCCGATCCCACCTCAGGGGCCAGATGATCAGCTGGGGCTCACCCAGCCCAGGGCCTAACACTCCCCAAAGCGACTGCTTCTAACCTCAGGTCTTGGTGAGGCCCTCATGGGGTTTTGTGAGGGTTTCTGCTCTAAGACCGACCTGCCATGTGTTGATTGTGTAATAAATTTGTATAAAATATATATATTTATGTAATGAAAATGTCACCTGAGCCCAAGAAGATAGGATTAGGACATGTAATGTGTAATGTATAACATATTGTGGATCCTGGAACAGAAAAGGGGGTGTTAGGGTAAAACCTAGGAATCTAAATAAAGCGTTGACTTTAGTTAATAACAAATTAATAAATTTGGTTCATTAATTCTACAAATGTATCACACTAATATAAGATGCTATGAAATAGGAGAAACTGGATATGAGATGTATAAAAACTATATACTATCTTTGCAATTTTTCTGTAAATCTTAAACTGTTCCAAGAAATAAAGTATATATGTGGTTTATATATACATACAATAAATTATATATAGGTATGTATATATATACACATATATATGCATATATATGTGTATATATATGTACACACACACACACACACACACATATATATATATAGAGAGAGAGCGTATCTCCAGAGTTGTCACAGTCATCCCTTATTTCTTCTCAATACCCAGTGAGTGATCACCTTTGCCAGTGTGACTGAGAAGCTGAAATCCAGTTCTAATGTTTTTCTCTGCCCCCTTTCTACCAGCTGCCCAGAAATGCCTACTTCTCATTTTATGACCTAAAGTTTCAGCAGACCTGGGGTCCTCTTTGCAGATGGACCCCATTACTCTTCCTAACCTCTAAAAGTGTGTAATCCAGTATTAAGTTTTTTGTGCTTTGGCTACACCATCTTTTTAAGGCTTAGGTTTCTGCAGACCAGTATCTGCTGAAGGCTTTGCGCTGTCCATGCATAGCCCTAGTCTGGCTGTGGGTTGCCACCCCAGCTCCCAGCCTCCCCTCTTCCTTCCCTTCCCAGCCCCTCCCTTCCTCTCCCTTCTAGCCTGGTGTCTACCCACAGCTGTGCTTCCTAGGAAATGTGTTCTGTGTGTGTCAGTAGGAGAGAAATTGTAAAATCTCACTGGGAGGGAAGTCTTCCTTCCTGCTTGAACCCTGCCCTGGGAAGAAACATGAATTTCTTAGTGCTTTCTGTGCAACACAAACAAACCCCCCCATGGTACTTGGGTCACATCGCAGCCCCTCCGTCCACTCGAGGGTCTCAGCCCCAGAGAGGCGTTGCCACAGCACCTGATCTGGAACACGGCATCTGGCCGCATTACTCTCATCACCTGCCTTGTTTCCCTCCCCTGGAACAGCACCGCCAGCAGCACCACTGGACCGGATTCACGTGTCATGGTTTCCTAGTGTGTCCTCTTCCCCGCCACTGAGCGCAAACTCCTGCAAGCAAATGCTCTTTTGTCCGCTGCCCTATCTCCAGTGCCTAGAAAAGCTTGTGACCGCTCCAGAGTCACACGGGAACCTTCGAAACCCCACATACCCAGGTGAGGGTTGGGGCCAATTAAACCAGAAGCCCTGGGGTGGCCCAGGCATTGGTGCTTTTTAAAGCTTTCCCAGTGTCGTGGTTCATTTACGTGTCTGCGGGGCTAGGTTATCACGCCCAGGTGTTTGGTCAAATACCAGCTGAGAAGACATAGTGATGTTTTTGATGCAAAATCCCAGTGGAGAAAACGTAGTGATGTTTTTGATGTGATTCACATTTAAATCAGCAGTCTTTGAGTAAAGCAGAGGACCCTACATAATGTGGGGTGGGGGCTCCTTAAATGAGTTGAAGGGCTTCAGAGAAGACTGCGGTCGTCCCCCCACCCCTCACCAAAGTCAGGAAGAGGGAACAGGGACTGGAGACCACATGATCAGCCCTTCTCTGGCCCCCAGCCTTCAGCTTGCAGACCTGCCAGCCCCGCAACCGCATGCATGAGCCTTTTTTTTTTTTTTTTTTTAGATAGAGTGGAAGGGAGGGAGAAGGGGAGAAGAAAACATCAATGTGAGACACATCAGTTGGTTTCCTCCTGCATGACCTCGACCGGGCCCAGGATCAATCCTGCAACCCAGGTACTAGCCCTTAACTGGATATCAAACCCGAGACCCCTTGGTCCACAGGCCAACACCCTAACTGCTGAGCCAAACCAACCAGGATGCCAATTTCTTGAGATAAACCTCTCTGCGTATATATACACCTGCTGTTTCCGTGTCTCTGAGAACCCTCACTAACACATCCGGTCAGGCCACGTTTGAGAACCAGTGATCTGGAAGGGCGTCTAGGCTGGCAGGCAGGTGGTAAACACTCAGATGAATGAAAGTCTGTTCAGTTTCCCTGTAACGTGTAGACTGTAGGGGACTCTGAAAGGTCCATTCTCCGGGACAGCCGGGTCCTGAAGCACCGAGAGAACCTCAGGGGTGGGAGGGAGGCGGTGCCCGAGGTCCGAGGCTTTCCCCACACACCCAGCTCAGCCGTCAGCGCAGCGAAGGGGGAAGAGCTGCCTGTCTTTCTCAGCCAGGAAGCAGACATCAAGTCAGAGATCCCAGAGGAAATCCCATGTTTGACATAGGGTGTAAATAAGATTCTGTTTCTTTTCATGTTAAGAAATAAATGTGAAATAGATGGGGTCCAGGAGAGATGGCGACTATCATTTTTTTTAATTGGTCTCTAAACAGTATGAAGTTTCCTCAAAAAATTTAAAATGGAGTTGTGATTCCACTTCTGGGTATATGTCAGAAGAAACCAAAAAACTGATTCAAAGGAATACATGCACCCCCATGTTCATTGCAGCATTTACAGTAGCCAGGATGTGGAAGCAACCCAAGTGTCCATCAATAGATGAGTGGATAAGAAAGCTGTGGCACATGACCTGGCTGGTTTTGCTCAGCAGGGACCAAAGAGTTGTGGGTTCGATTCTGGTCAAGGACACATACCTTGGTTGCAGTTTGGTCCCCAGCCCTGGTTGGGGTTGTGCGAGAGACAACCAGTCAATATGTCTCTCTCACACTGATGTCTGTCTGTCTCTGTCTCTGTCTGTCTGTCTCTGTCTCTTTCTCCCTTCCTCTCACTCTACTGGTCATAAAAAGGAATGAAATCTTAACCAGCATGTGCGGACCTAGAGGGCATTATGATAAGTGAAATCAGTCAATCGGAGAAAGACAAATACCATATGATTTCCCTTATATGTGAAATCTAAAGAATGATATAAATGAACAAACAAAAACAGAAACAGACTCAGAGATACATAGAGAACAGACTAATTAACGGTTGCCAGGGGGGAGGGGTTTTGAAGGACTGGGTGAAAAAGGTGAAGGGATTGAGAAGTACAAATGGTAGTTACAGAATAAGCTCAGCATAGGGAATATAGTCAATGATATTGAAATGACTATGTATGGGGCCAGATGGGGGACCACTTTGTAAAATATATGATTGTCTAACCACTGTGCTGTACCCCTAAAACTAATACAAAATACTATTGAAAGTAAATTGTAGTTAAGAAATAAAAATAAAATAAAATGTAAAAGTTGGTCTCTAGAAATAAGCCCTAGTTTGAATAAGAATAAAGAATTAGATTAGAAATGTTCCCTGCAAGAGAGCCACCTGGCCTATCCACCATGAGCTTTTCTACTGCCCATGAGATGACCAGCGGGGAGCCAAACCTGCTCGGAGCCAGACAAAGGGCAATCCACAGGTTTGACCCCTTATGAAAATAGGGCAGTGGAGACCAAGTTGTAAAAGAGTTTACAAATCCAGTTTTCCTTGTATGAAGGAAAATCCCTTGGGGTGACCAGCTGATGTTCAGACCTGCACTCTCATGGAGGAGGAGAGTAGGAGGAGGAGGAGAGTCAAAGGAGGAAGGTGTTGGCCTAAGAGCATGCCTTGGAGACCATCCATAGCCTGCATCATCCAAAGGTTGGATTATGGGGCACAAACCCGGGTGCACTGCAGCAGCCCAGTCCTTGGAGTGGCTGATCAGACGAGGGAGCTCTGATGACTGGCCCAGAAGAAGCCACTCCCCACAGACCTGCAGCCCGCGAAGAGAACTGCAGTGAGCCTACCTCTGCCCTCTCCTTGCATCCGAGCCCGGTGGTTTTTAACAGGGACCTAGCGCTCTGATAAAATTCATCTCAACTGCTACAGGGGAAAACACAGAGATCCACAGCCCATTCCAATTCTGAAATCACTGGAAGGAGAAAGCAAAAACTTGGAAAGAAGTAGAAGCAAGCTGAGAAATGAGACTGTATGCACCCCATGAAATGGATGAGAAACAAGAAGCATCACCACAATGTCTACGATTCTGGTAGGGAGACAAAAAGATGAGCATGTGGGACACAGTCAGACTCAGAGATGACAACTGAGAAATATCAGGTGTCCACTTCTAGACGGTCTCACGTTTCGCTTTATCCGTGACAGTCTAGAGAGAGGTGCCGGCCTCCCTTGGGAAAACAGGACACATGGGGACAGCTCCGGTGTCTGGAAACAATGAAAGTGAGCAGATGAAAATGCGCGGTAACATCAGCTTCTTTTTCTTTCAACATAACCTGCGCTCTCCAGGGTACACCCTAAAGGGTCATCGTTGGCCACGGCATGGAGATGCCGGCTGGGTGTGCGGTGATTACTCACTGCTAGGCTTCTTGAGAATAGAAAATAGAATCTTACCATTTCACGGAGACTCTAGCTTAGACATTTTCTAATTTGCTTGGTTTTGGCCTCTTTTCTCACCTGTTATTATGTTGTTGTTTTGTCTTATTTACCAGGAAAGGAGGAAATCACAATTTTCTTGAAACCCAGAAATGTGGACAAGAAGAGGAAGGTGAGAACAAGTTGCCTTAAAGTCACATCGAATTTGAAGCAAATTATTGTGTATAAACCTTTATACATATAGAGCACCCTATAGATACACAGAAAAGGCAATACATGTCCATCCCAAAATTGGGTCAGGGAAATTAGAAACAATTAACAGATTATTAACACTCATGCTGACAAAATGGTAGAGAATCCACATATGCCTTGGGGAATTGATGGAGACTGAAGTCCTGCGTTCTGTTTTGTTTAAATAGAGGCTTTGCTGTCGTTACAATGTGCAGTATTGCAGGGAAGGGGACACAGCACCAGACGTAATGCTTAATACACTATGTAGATGGAAAACGCCTGAAGAAAAAGCAGATGACAACTTCTTTTGCAGGAGCCGTATAATTTCATGGTGCATTTTCTCCTCATGACTTTGCTGAAATTCAAGCCCAGGGGCCAGTTCTTTCCAGCAGCGGGATGGGCTCAGGGGATGGGAGGGAGCAGCAGGGACGGGGGTCCCTTCACAGAAGGTGGGGCAGTCAGGACTCTGCTTCTTGGGGAGTGTCCACTGTTTCCTAGACCAGGCGCTTTCTGGGCTTCAGCCCGACCAAGGCTGATGATGGCCACACCTGCCGCATCTCTGTCGGTCAACAGCCCACTTCTCTAGGTGTCGCCTCACTTAAATCCCTGGTGGCCTGGGTGAGCTCACTGCTTTGAGTGAGGTTACACAAATCAAAGGTCAGCAACCAGCTTACAGATAAATGTCCCTTTGTGTCAGCACCGGGTCACTTAGGAGAGTTCATGGCTGGGAGCTACCCTACAACATGGAGTAGGCAGCACTTGGGAAGTCAGTGAGCTAAACCCCTGGACCAGTAGTCCTCCAAGTGTAGAGTCTGGGCCAGCAGCACTGGCACTAGCTGGGAACATTCTAGAAATGCAAATTCCCAGGCCCCTCCAAGACTTGAGACTCAGAAACTCTGGGTGGGGCCCAGCAATGTAGGTTTCAACAAGCCTTCTAAGGAACTCTAATGCCTGCTGAAGTTTGTGAATCACTGGTATAGAATAATCCCCAAATATCTTTGAGCTTAATTCAGTATAAACTGAAAATGAAGGTAAGTTTTATCCCCTTAAAAAAGACTATGGACAGCCCTGGCCGTGTGGCTCGGGTCGTTGGAGCATCATCCTGTACATCTAAAGGTTGTGGGTTTGATTCCTCTGTTAACCACTAAACTGTTGTCTGTGTCTATGAGTTTCAATTTTATATCCCACATATGAATGAAAGCAGTTTTTATTCTGACTGACTTATTTTGCTTAGCATAATATTCTCAAGATCCATCCATGTTGTTACAAGTGGCAGTATTTCATCTCTTCTTATGGTTGAGTAGTGTTCCATTGTATTTATGTATCACATCTTTATCCAATCATTTATCAAAGGACACTTTGGTTGTCTCCATATCTTGGACATGATGAATAATGTTGCAATGAACATAGAGGTGCATATATCTTTGTAAATAAATGTGTTTGAGTTTTTCAGGTAGGTATCCAGGAGAAGCCTTGCTGGGTCATAAGGTAGCTCTATTCTTCATTTTTTGAGGAAGTTTCATACTGTTTTCCATAGTGGCTGTACTAGTCTACATTCCCACCAGCAGTGAACGAGGGTTCCTTTTTCTCCACAACCTCTCCAACACTTGTCATTACTTGTCTTGTTGATAATAGCCATTCTAACAGATGTGAGATGTGTAGTTTTGATTTGCATTTCCCTACTAGCTAGTGATGTTGAACATCTTTTTATATATCTGTTGACCATTTGTATGTCTTCTTGGGAGAAGTGTCTGTTCAGGTCCTCTGCTCATTTTTTTAAATTGGATTGTTTTTATTTGTTTTGCTTGGCATTGAGTTGTATGATTTATGTATATATTTTAGATATTAATTCAGAGCTGTTGTTTGTAAATGTTATCTCCCATTCAGATGGTTGACTTTTTTGTTTTGTTGGTGGTTTCTTTTGCTGTGCAGAAGTTTTTTAGTTTAATATAGTCCCATTAATTTATTTTGCCTTTACTTTCCTTGCTTTTTCAGACAAATTCATAAAATGTTCTCTAAGATCACAGGTTTTTTAATCCACTCATCTGCTGATGGGCACTTATGCCACTTCTAAATCTTGGCTATTGCCAATAATGCTGCAATGAAAATAGGGTGCTTCAGGGGCAGAACCAGAAATGTGCAGCTGATGGGATATCCCAGAGGTGTCTGCACTGCTGTTTTCAGAAGGACCTGAGCAGGAAGAAGCTATGTCTGGATGCCAGGATCTAGGAAAAGGTGCCAAGCAGTCGCCTTGAACAGGTATGGGTTGACCCAGGTCAAAGGAATTTCAGAAAGAGCAACCCAGCATGAAGCTCCAAAAATTCAGGCAAGTCCCGCACACAGAATGAGTTATCATTAACCATCAGCCAGGTGAGAAGAACGTGAGCTGTCCCATTGCCACAGTTTTCTGCACTGTCCTTGTGTGCCAGCCCGTTGGTGCTGAGGCCACCAGTCTGCAGAGGAGGCAGGGGGAGGAGAGAGGGAAACCGAAGAAGCCTCATCTCCCCATTGCAGGCGTCTGGCCTGAGTCAGGTGCACAGGAAGAACACTTAACACTAAGCTAAGTTTGAGTTTTTAAATTTTTATATAAGATTATACATTCTAATTCTGAAAAGAAACTGAATGGGGCCTTAGGATGATCTTGGTAGGACTTTCTATTATGTAGGTATGAGAAGAGCATCATGAATATCAGGGTTTTCATCAGAGGGGCAGGGGATGAGAAAGAGAAATACACTCACAGAAGAAAATTTAAAGGGACAGTAAGAGGTAAAACTGCATTTCAATTATGTCATGAGTCATACTTATGTAAAGATCATGAGTTAGAGTTCATTTGAAATTAACTTCTGGTTGCCTAACAGTTTGGATTTTGTTTGCTTGTTCTTGTTTTTGCCCTGCCCTGGGAAGGGAAGTCCTCTGAGAGGAAGTTCTTCTTGAGTCAAGAATGAACAGGTAAGTGGGAATTAGGTAGATAAAAAGGGGGGAGGGTTACATGAAGAAGATTCTGCAAGGAGAGAACAGAACCTGCAAAGACTGTTTGGTGAAAAGGCATGGCCACTTTAAAGAGCTGAAAAATCAAAACTGACATTACAAGCCATTTGAAATAAATGACAGTGATAGCACCGCCTATTTCAACAGGCACGGAAGGTGTGGCCAAGCAGCACTCCAATGGAAGAGGCACAGCGTCAAATGGAATATTTTTTTAAAATGTCAAGACTGGCAATAAAACAAAGATTCAACTAAAAAACAGAGAATAGTAAATTTTAAATGACAAAGGGGGGACTCTGCACAGACAAAAATACTAATAGTTGCTCATAGCTGAGTTTTCATCAAAACCAATGTTTTATGTTGCAGATCTAAAAGCATATTTTTTTATAAATATTTGAACACAGAGATCATATTTTGTTTATGAATCCAGTACTTGCCTCAATGCTTAAAGAACTCAGTCAGTTTTTGATTTGTTGACACTTAAATTTGATAAATATTTTCTTTTCTTATCCTCACCCGAGAACATTTTTTGATATTTTGTTCAGATAGAGTAGGAGGGAGAGAGAGAGAGAGAAACATCGACGTGAAAGGGACACATGGAGTAGTCGCCACCCACACAACCCAACCAGGGCCGGGGACAAACTGCAACCAAGGTACATGCCCTTAGAGGGAACCGATCCTGGGTTTCTCCAGACCACAGGCCAATGCTCTAACCACTGAGCAAAACTGTCCAGGGCTGATAAATATTTTCTTAAATAGTTCATGACATTTATTAGCTTGACTAATTAAAGATCCTCAAATACTTCAAATTACAATAAAAATTTTAATATAACTGATTTAGTCAGGAACTCTAAACTTTTAGTGAACTTGCATGCCTATCAGGCATTTAACCCTTTTAAGTCTAAAAATTCAAAGTGTTAAATTTAGTAAATTAAATTATATTAGGTGTTACCATTTCAAACCATCTAAAATCAAAATGTACACCAAGAACTATAATAATGATTAAAGGTCATGCTACACTTGAATTTAACCTCATATTGGGTTTAATCATTCTTATTTAAATATATGCATGCAATTAAATTATATTTTTTAATATATACAAATAACAAATTATGTTGTACACCTAAAAAACAAAACAAAATAAAATAAATGAGAGGAATGGGGTTACCACGTCACAAAAGTTGAGGTTTTATGGATTAGGGTTATGGGTTAAAGATGAGGGATTGGGCAAAATCCTGAGGTTCCTCGAAGACTTGAGCTTCACATGCTAAGCTGGACCCTGTTCTGTAATTGGAATGATACTTGTCGTGTCAAGAGGATATTTAATGCGCGCTCTTCATCTGGGACTTCCCCATTCTGTGGTTTGAAGGTACTGTCTTTTCCTAAAACTTCCTCTCCTTAAAATTAGAAGGTATGTCTTAGACCTCTGCATTTGAATGGGCTATTCCAGGCACTAAAGACCTTTCCATTTTCATTTTTTTGGGGATCTTTGGGACCATCCACATTTCAATTTTCCAACCCTTGAAACTTAATGAATTTTCTGGCATTACAAGCTCGAATGTGAAAAATTCAAGCCCTGATACCTAAGCTATTTTTAACTTCCTTAGTCAGTGTTCTCCAGGGAAAGAGAACCAATAGGATCTATCTATCTATCTATCTATCTATCTATCTATCTATCTATCTATCTATCTATCATCTATCTATCTATCTCCAGAGAGAGATTTATTATAGGAGTTGGTTCAGTGCAGTTACGGGGGATGAGAAGCTCCACGATCTGCCACCAGCAGGCTGGAGATTCAGTGGAGTCTGAAGGCCTGAGAACGAGGAGGTTGCTGGTGTAACTCCTTGAGTCCAAAGGCCCAAGGAGTGTCCAAGGGCAGGTCAAGGAAAGGAAATTCACCCTTCCTTCACATTTTTGTTCTCTTCAGGATTTCCAGAACTGAATAATGCCACCCACATGTGCTGAAGACAATAAAATTAGCAAAATAATTTTATTCAGATGCTAATCTCTTCCAGAAACATCCTCACAGACATGCCCAGAAATAATGTTTTGCCTGCTATGTGAACATCCCTTAGCCCAGTCAAGCTGACAAGTTAACCATTACAGTAGCCATTACATAATCTCCTTGGGCAAACCTAAAATTTACTCATCAGAATCTCAGACCAGCTATCGAACCCATTTTGAAAGCAATATTCACATAGTTTCATTGTTCAAAACATCATTTTCTATCAACTTTATTGGAAAACTGTGCATGGCTCACCTCGTATAATCTATTCTCTTGAGCGTCTACAATTCTCATGGCTCCCACAGCCTTAACTTGTATCAACTAACCACAGTTGCCTTCACCGTGATCTGTCAATTGTCATAGCTTGGTAGGTATAGGTGGGAAGGGAGGTTGTAAGCTGGCCCTTTGTCATGTTAGTTCTGTGCCATCCTGATGTTCCAGGCCCACCCTGATTTTCTCTGCACCAAAACATGCACTCAATTACTCTGCAGGGAGCCTTGGTGTTCCTTGCTGGAATTAAAGATCAACATGTGTCCAAGCATGTGTCTGTGAGTGTTTCACATGTAGGGGAGGGAAAGTTTTGCCTCTTTTCCATCTTAAGTCTCCTGGCTGGTCTAATAATCAGATTGACATGAGACAGATTAACATGAAAAAATAATGAAATGTATTACATATGTACATGCACAGGTTTCATAAAAATATGGGCGTGAGGACACATTGAGCGGTTAAGGCTTACACACCATCTTGAGTTAAGGAGAAAGGAAGATTATGGTTTGGGACTGCAGAGAGGAGGAGGGCAGTTCATGTGGAGATAGAAACCTCACACTCTAACTGAAGGTAAATCTATGTTTGTTGGGCCATCTTTAACAATGGGACCAGAGGGGGCTTTGGTCAAAGGGCCATGTTAAGTTCCTCTCTGTCTATCACACCTCAGTTCACATTAAACCATAGTTATCTGTGATGATAGCACATGCCCTGGCACAGGTCTGCTAGCTAAATTCTTTTAATACTTAAGGAAAGGTCAAAGATTCCTCATGAGTCTTTTTTTTTTCTTAAAAATAACCAGTTTAGTCCTGGCCAGTTTGGCTCAGAAATTAGAGCACTGGCTCTCAGACCAAAGAGTCTCAGGTTCAATTCCTGTCAAGGGCATGTACCTTCATTGTAGTTTGGACCCTGGCCCTGGTAGTGGTCATGCTGGATGCAACCAATGTGTCTCTCTCACATCAATGTCTCTCTCTCTCTCTCTCTCTCTCTTCCTCACACTCTAACTGAAGATAAATGGAAAAATATCCTCAAATGAAGATTAAAAAATAATAATAATAACCAGCTTAAAATAATCTATATCCCAAAATGGCATATTTTGGGAGGCAACATTTTGCCCTCCCCCTAGCTCCTACATAGGACTAAGAAAAGATGCTCCTCCTAGACCTCCACTGTGATCAAGACACACAAGATAATTATCTGATTTTTAAAAAGAATTGTTTTTATTGATTTTTAGAGAGAGAGGAGGGGAGAAGAGAAGAGAAGAGAGAGAGAAACATTGATCAGCTGTGCCCCAGTTTGGAATCAAAACAGTGACCTCTTGGTGAATGGCATAATGTTCAACCAACTGAGCCACACCTCACAGAGCAAGATAATTCTCTTCTAAAAGAGCATGAATTCATGTTGATATTCAATTTTAACTAATTTTACAAAGTTCTAATTTAATCTTGTTTTCCTATAAATTTTTTACTTTCCCTGCTTTTAGCAACCAACTTCTCTACAATCATTTATATCATGTTTAGATTGTAACATCATTTAAATTTTAGCTACCTTAATTTTCTAAGAAATACTTGCAGATTCTTAAATTTGCAACTCTCACCTAGACTAAAATTATTCCCCTGCTTTTTTTTTTTTTTTATTTTCAACTGGGGACATTTTTGCATTTATCTGCAAACAGAGTGGGAGGGAGAGAGAGAGGAAGAGAGAGAGAAAAACATCGATGTGAGAAAGACACATCGACTGGTTGCCACCCACAGGACCCCAACCAGGGCCAGGGATGAACTGCAACCGAGGTACGTGCCCTTAGCGGGAACCAAACTCGGACTCTCCGGTCCATGGGCCGACGCTCTAACAGCTGAGCCAAACCGGCCAGGGCTACCCCTGCTTTTCATAATCCTTTTATGTCCCATTCATCATCATTCTTCCATTCACAATGTTGACAAAAAAGAGAAACCACATAACTCCACACACACAAGGAAATGATAAAAGAAATTAATAAAGATAAAAGCAAAAATTAATAAAACAGAAAACAAAAACAGAACAACTGCTCAATAAAACTAATGTCTGGTTTTTTGAAAAGACCAACAAAATAGGTAAGTCTTAGGGAGTCTAATTGAGGATAAAAGAGAAAAGACAGAGTAAATAACATTTACAATGAGTGAGGACACCACTGAAGACAGATGGGATTTTCTACATTTTAAATGATGTATCTAGTTAATGGTGAAGGGCACGGGTTCTGGAGCCCAAATGCTTAGTTTATATTCTGGCTCTGTTTTTTGCTGTGTGTCCTTAATAAGTTACTTAATCCCTAATTGCCCACTTATGTTATTTTTATTGTTGACACGATTACGTATGTCCCTACCCCCCTTGCCCACCTCCACCCATCCCCTCCTTCCCTCCGGCCATCACCACACTGTTGTCCATTTATTTTTATTAGAAAAAGGCAGGTAATACCTACTTCATGGAACTGTAGCAAGAACTGAATGTAAATCCATAAAATGCTCTTAAAGTAGTGTCTAAACTATAGTGACCACTCAAACTGCTGATCTCATAACCAACCTCTTCTTAGTAATTAGCACCTCTGTTTTTTCAGTTTTACAAGTGACTCTAAAATTCTGGAGGCATCCTTGACCCCTTCTGTTCTCTCAAAACCCATGTCCAGTCCAGAAGCAAATCTTGTTCTCTCCACCTTCAGACTGTATGCAGAACACCACTCCTCCCCCTCCATTGCCAGTAACTGTACTTCAAGCCACCTTTCAGCTAGATCCTTGGTTGAAATAATCAATAATAAACAGCTTCCTGCCCTGGCTGTTTTGGCTCAGCGGTTGGAGCGTCAGCCTGCGGTCCAGAGAGACCCGGGTTCGGTTCCCGCTAAGGGCATGTACCTCGGTTGCAGTTTGTCCCCGGCCCTGGTTGGTTGTGTGGGTGGCAGCCACTTGATGTGTTCCTTTCACATTGACGCTTCTTTCTTTCTTTCTCTTCCTCTCTCTCTCTCCCACTCTATCTGAACAAAAAATGAAAAAATGTCCTTGGGTGAGGATAAAAATTAAATAAATAAATAAATAAATAAATAAATAAACAAACAAACAGCTTCCTATCTGATCATACCTCAATTCTCCTATAGTCTATTTTCCACGTAGCTGCCAAAGTGAACTTCCTGAAAAATACATCAGATAACGTCAATCCTTGGCTCAAGTGTTATATCTTCTTAGCAGTAGGTCAGAGACTCAGAAATGCATCCAAAGTCTTATCTGATCTTGCCCTTTGGTGTCCTCTGATCTCATCTCTCACTGTTCTTGTCTTTTTCATCCACTGCTCTCTAAACATCCTTTTATCCTGCTCATTCCCTGAAATGCCAGCCTGGCACTTGCCTGAGGGTCTTCACACGTTCTCTTCCACCTTCCTGAATAATTTCTCCCCAGATGAATGTATGGCTCCCTCTCTCATTTCCTTTGGATATCGTCTTTAATGTTGATTTCCCAGTACTCTAAAGTAAATGTCCATTGATGATAAAATCTCTCAGCAAACTACAAATAGAAGGGAACTTCCTCGACCTGACAGAAGTTATCTACAAAAGCTTATAGTAGGCATACTAAAATTTACTGATGAATAGCAAGCTAAGAAAAAACCAGGTTCACAGAGAGGTAGGTGATTTTTTTTTTTTTCAATTTTGTTCATTATAGGAAAAAATTGAAAAAATAATAAACATTTATTGTAGGTTGAATATTCACACACTGTTAAATGTTTTGCCACATTTACAAAGAATAAAGTAGGTCCACATTTTTGCATCGAAGGATCTCCAAGCATGTAGCAGAATAGTTTATAAAGAATATTCTAGTTATATAAAAATATTCATGAAGCAAAACCATCTATTTCTACCTACACTTTTATGTTACTATAACTGAATAGGAAATAGTAAGGAAAGTTCAACGAACTGATAATAGAAAGGCATGGGAGTGATAGGTAGAAGTAAATTTTGAATCTCTTTGTGGGTGTTTTATTATTATTAATTTATTTTTGTTACAGATGTTCCTTCTTTTTCCCCTATTGACAGCTTCCTCCAGATCCAGCCCCCCTGCCCCCGCATTATTGTCCATGATCATTGGCTATGCTTATATGCGTAAGTTCTTTGGTTTATCACCCCCACCCCCTGCCCCCTCTTCTGAGGTTTGTCAGTCTGTACCCTACTTCTATGTCTCTGGGTCTATTTTGTTCATCAGCTTATTTTGTTTATTATATTCCACAAATAAGTGAGATCATGTGGTATTTGTCTTTCTCTGACTGGCTTATTTCACTTAGCATAATACTCTCCAGGTCCCTCCATGTCATCTCAAAGGATAAGAGATCTTGCTTTCTTACAGCTGCATGGTATTCCATTGTGTATATGTACCACAGCTTTTTTATCCATTCATCTATTGATGGTAAAATCTCTTTATTCAAAAATGTTTTATAACAAGAAGGTATTTATGAATTATTATTGATTGTAGTCAACAGAGAACTAAATCAGAGGGAAGTCTGAATAATTAAAAAAAGCAAGTCACTCCTATAATATGAGCATTTAATGAAGCATCTAACTCAGCTCAGGCAAGAATAAAAAAATTGGGAAAAGGAATTATACTTTCTGCTGTTTGTAGAAAGAGAAACTCTTTTGTCTGAACCTAAATTAGGCCACGGGATCAGGAGTGGGGCCTGGGAGGGAGAGCAAGCTGCATCACTCACTGGGTATAACCAGTGTCCTCAGCTCTTTGATAAATTGGTGGGATTGCCCCATCCTTATAGTTTACGTTCCCACCTGTATCTATTGGCAGGGGGTAGTGGGATAAGGACTCTGATAGCTGGAGACATGGTCAAGTTGGCCAGAGCCTCATTGCCTCCTAGACATGTCTTCAAACTAGCTCCACCATTTGAAGGAGTTGTAGCAGGAAACTCTGGGTTGGGCATGGAAGATGCTGCACAACACCCTGCAGGTGCCCAAGGTAACCAAGGTCACTGTCAGGAATGTTGCTGGACTCTTTCCCAGATGCATTGCAAATGCCACTCCAGGGAGAAAACTGAAGTCTACTGCAAATATCAAACTCATCAGAATCTACAGAAAACTTGCAGATAAGTCAAAACTAAAATCTAAACTCGAAAGCCACAATCAACCATTTTATTTTCCTCACACTCAAATGACATGACAATTGACTTTTCTGGAAATTTCCCTTGTAGCAATCTATCCATCCTACTCTCTTTGTCTGTTATCAAAATATTTCATCTGAGTTTCTCAAGGGTAATTTAAATAATGTTCTTATCTGAACATCATTGTAAACTAAATTATGCAGCACACCCTGTATAACATTTCAGGTTAAAATCATATCTATTTGTTAATAACCCTCCTGCACCACCTATTCCAAAAGCACCAAATTTATCTTTTTTCTTGCCTTTAAAAGCCTTCATTTAGTCAGTCTACTTTCCAAGATCAATTCTAAGCAAATAGCCTTGAACTTCTACCTTCAAACATAATTTACCACTTCTGCAAAACCAAGACATATTAATTTTAATTCCTTAGCTCATTTAATTTATTCTGGTATGTGTTTTGACTTCACTTGCTCATGCTCCTAAGCACTTCCGTCTAGCGGGAATATGTTTTAAAGTGGGCGAGATGCACATGGTAGTGACGACGGCGCATTTTGATGCAGTTCCAAACAAGTGATTGGCCTGAGAAACAGTTTGCATTTTTTAATTTTAATTTTTGTTCTTCAAGGGACCAAATGGTAGTTTTAGTAGCAACAGGGGCAAGGGCAGAGCAATGATCTCTTTAAGAAGTGAGCAAATAGCAGCCCAAAAAGATAAGGAGGAAGAGGAAAAGGAGGTGGGAGGGAGAGAGGAAGAAAGGGAAGGACGCGGAGGAGGAGGAGGGAGGAGGGGAAGAGCAGGAGGAAGAAAGAAGGAAGAGGAGGTGAAAAGGGAAGAAGAAGAGAAAGCTAGCTGAAATTGTTATTCTACTCTTTTTGCTCATTCTGCTTGGCATATAGGCAGAAATCAAACAAAGGGTGGTGTCTCCTTGTCAATTAAACAGTAGACTGGATGTTGCTGATTGCATAACCGAGCCTTGGTTCACAGCGCCAAAGATTACTCACCCGAGCTCGGTTCTCTCCCACCCCCGGGCCCCTGCAGCCAGTGATTCCGAACAGCTCGGCGGACTTGTTCGTTCCTCCACGTGCTTTCCACTCTCCCGCGGTGTTGTAACATCGCGGTGCTTTAGGAAATCATTCCAGTGGGAGGAATGAGATAAGTATTGATTGATCAAAGCCAAACACAGTGATCCCATCCGACTATTTGAGGGACCTGGACGGAAGCCACCCAGGGTGTGGCGTTCTCCCAGCCCTGATCTCTCCAGAGCACACACAGGCCCACGGATAGAAGAGAAGAATTTTAGTTAGAATTGGGGAGAAGGTTCTTCTTTTGTTTCTTCTACCATTAGACCCTACAAGTGTGAAGGGAGCCAGCCCTACGAAGAAGCCAGCATTATGGGCGGCAAAGGGAAGAGACCAGAGAAACCTGTGTTCTCTTTTCCTGAGAAATGAAAGCCAAGTGTCTCTGTGCATTTGTGCATTTGCAGTACTCCTGGATGTCGTCCCCGGCCTGGACCCCGCCAGGCCTCAGCCACCGCTCAGCTGCAGCCAACCACCGCAGGGGTCTCCCTCCGCATCGGTTTGCAGAGGCCCACGGTCCCCCAGCTGCTTGTCGTCCCCCTCGGAGAGGTGAATTCGGTGCCGCACGGAAGCCCCACCACCCTGAAGGTCACAGGCTCATCACGTTGGATCAAGCACGGAGGTGGGCTGGGCGCTGGTCTGAGGCCTGAGGCTCCATGAAGTCCGCGCTGGGCACGATGGACGCGGGTCTCCAGCTCGTCTCGTGAAGCAGCGAACCGCCCACTCCACCCCTGGCAGCAACGCCTACTGGGCCACGTGGTGGGTGAGGTCGTGGGCCTGGGTGCAGCCCAACCCTGACCGAGCCTCAGCCCACCACAAGTCCACGGGGCAGGGCAACAGGGACCTGCGTTCTTGATGACGATGTTGAACTGCTGGAATTATTAATCCTAAATCCCATTCCCTTTGTCAGACTTCCAGTCATGTATGTCACAAATGTCTTATTATTTAGGTCAATGTGAGTGGCACTTTATGTTACTACTAAAAGTATACTGATTATATGAAGCCAACATAAATGTTTACTTCTGATTATTCAGCGAGGAAAAATAATGCCCATTGAACCAAGTGGTCTAGTGCCAGTCACCTGAATAGTTTGGCAACATGTAGACAAAGACTTGGGGATGTATTTTGAGTATTTAGGTACTGAATCTGGAAAGCATCATTTGGTGCACGGGGTAAATTAATGTATCTGCTTCTCTGGCCACTGACCAGCTCTAGCTTCTGTGACTTACATGGGGCATTCCGGGAGGATCCAGCCATTGATGTAGGCTCAAGTCCATCACTATGACCAGAGTGTCTTGGTTGTTTGTATATGATTTCCTTACTTTTTCCAAGAGCAGGAAATAGAGATTGGATATAATGCAAGCTTTCCAATGAATGAAGGGTGCCTCTCTGTGGAAGGTGACTGCTCATTGACTACTAGTCAGTTCTGCCAAATCTTCCAAGGTTTAAGTTCCTCCCTTTGTGTGTGTGTGTGTGTGTGTGTGTGTGTGAAAACAGTGTAGGCCCATGCCCTCATTTAGTCTATTGCATCCTTGCTAAGTCAGCAGTGACACAGAGTTCAAGTGCATTTTATTACAAGAGATTTACAAGTAAACAGCTAAGTCTCAGGGCTTAAAGGACCCCTCCCTCTGACTTTTCACACCTACCCCACTCAACACCAGCCAGACCCGGAATCCTTGTCCTTCAGCTGAACTGCAACACACAAACCGCTCCCAGCAGCCCTGGAGAGTGCCTTCCTCACAGGCCACTCCGCATGGCTCAGCTGCATGGACCTCACTCCTCCTCGGCACTCTCCCTTGGTCAGCTCCCACCGCGGTGGCTCCTCCCTCAGAACTTCTTTTTCTCATTCAGCCTTCACCACGTGACAACAGACTCAGTTCAACTCAGCACAAAGGTCTTGAGCACTTGCGAACCAGGCGTTGTGCCCAGTTGCTGAGCTATTTGAGAGAGACACAAAGATTATATGTTTGTTAAAAGGACACAGGCACACGCAAATGTTTAAGTATGATAAATGTATGTGAACAAACAAAAAGGCATCTTATCCAGTTTGATACATAGTAGGAGACAGAGGGAAGAAGCTACAGGGCAGAAACAGTAAGGAAAGCCCTCTCAGGAGAGAGGCTATCTGAGCTAAGTCTTGGGAAAATAAGGAATTAACCAGCAGCAGAATGAAAGGGCGCCCCAGGCAGAAGAAACCACGTGAGCAGAGGCATGAAGCCAAGGTAGAAGAAGGCACACCTGAGGTCACCTGCAGGAGTTGGCATAAGCATTAGGAGCGAGCTGTAGTGGGTAGAGTCTGTGATACAAGTAGCCAGAGGCCAGCTCAGGAAAAGCTTTGAGCAGAATTCTAAACAATTTTGAAGTTATTTTAAGGAAAATTTTTATGATTTAATCAAAATATTAGTTAAGGTAACACTAGATGATGAGCCAAACAATTCTGTAATTTATAGATTAACACAACAAAATATTATGTGTTATTTATGGTATAGTCCAATTCATTATGTGTTTCTGGTGGCTGGCTTTCTTCCAGAAAAGGATTCAGGGACCCAGACCATGAACTCTGTGTATTCACATTGTTCACATGTAATTTCTAGGGATGCTGGAAGTTATCTGAATGAGGAAAGAACCTGTCTAGGAAGGTTTACTTAACAACTTCAGCCCAGAAAAGACACACAAACATCACTTCTGCTCATACTCGGCGATAACTAATCCTATGGCTCAACTGCAATGCTGTGGGGGTCCCAGGACATGTAGCATGTAGCCCCTGGCTCTGCAGACATCCACTTCCCTGCAAAAACTCAACACTATAAACAGAAAACACCAATCATTGGTCAGCTGTCTGTCTCTGACAGGAGCAGAGAAGCATCATGATTAGTAAGTATTTCAGAGAGCCCTCCTGGGTGCAGGATGGAGGATGAATTAAAGAAGAGGAGAGAGAGAGACCAGGGAAGAGTCTATGACTCTCATACAGGTGACAAATGAGAGAGGTCACCTACTACAACCCAATAGAGTTCAAGATGGAAAGGTAGAAAGGGAGTCAAGAAACATGCAGGAGAAGGCAATGCCAGGACGAGGTGCCCAAATTCAGAGTGATATTCAGATGAGAAGCAGAAAAATGGGTGGGCTGACATTCCAGCTTGGGAGATGACCAACAGGTCGGTCTAGGCACCAAACTATGGAGTGTAAGGGACAGAGGACTTTTGGAGGTAGTGAGCAGAGAAGAGGGATGATTAAAACAGGCTTAATTTCCGTGATGAACCTGAAGTTATCTGGTAGCTATGTTAAAGGGCCATTTTGTAAACCTATGCCTTGAACTCAGAGAAGAAGCTTAAATTGGTAATGTAGGTTCAGAATTATAGGTATGAATATTTACCATACAGAATCTCTTTAGATTTGAATCTCGGGGCCTAGCTGGCCATTTGTTGCCCTGGAGTCTTCATTCTGTCTCTGGTACCTACTATTTTTTCTCATCAACCAATCTCTTAGATATTATTAAATGATCTTCCCCAAAACTCACATTTTTTTTCTCTTAACAGCATGATTGGACTTTACATGAGACTTTTTCTTAATTTTAAAAATACCATATATTGTAGAAAATTTTTGAGCTTCCAGTGAAGATGCAGATATTCAAATTCAGCATCCTCCTTCTTCAGTCTTTAGCTCCATCTTTCAAAACAAATTCATTTTATTTTTTCAAAAAGTGTTAAAGAATATATATTTACATTTTAAAATGGGAAATTTCAGTCTACAGTCAGAGAGAGTGCACTCAAATACTCGTTTCCCAAGGGACCTGGGCTGGATCTGTGCCTTAGGGGAAGGAGTGATAATTCTCTGCGGAGGAAAGGATAGGACTTTATCAATCCCAGAAGCAGACCTGTAAATTTCTACCCACTGCCCAGAGTCTGGGACCTGGAAATCAGGCGCATCTCACACCATGGATAGAAATAGAGTTACCTGTGGGAAGTTGGAAGCCTGTACTCTGCTATGTGTCAGTTAAGATATAAACTCCCATTGTGCACTGTGAAACAGAGCTTTGAATGAAGAAACAGTTAAATACAGGTGTGGACCTTGTGACCTCCTCAAGGCTGAGACAGAAACAACTTGGCACACCTCCCTACCCTCCGACCCAGGATGCCTTGGCAATCTAGTTCACAAGCTGGACTTCTGCTAAAGATGAGCCCATGGTCAAAAATGACAAACACACATACAAACTGTCTTAAAGGAGAGTCAGCAGGTGAGAAACCAAACAACAAACTTTAGAAACTAAAAACAGCCCAAACAGAATATTTAATCAATGTGTGAAAGTTGTTTTAAAAAATAGAGATAAAGGAAACAAGTGAATCTTTTATGCGATAATAAAAAGGATCATTTGAAAAAGTTTTTATAGAACCAAGTAGAAATCCTACAAATAAAACAGATAACTGATATAATTTAAGGTGCAATAGAATTTTACCTAATAGAAAATAATGTTCCTGAAGGTAGAGTATGTTTGTTTGTTCTATATGCTTTGTTTTCTTTTTAAGCCTAGAATTTATTTTAGTACCTGACATATATATGCAATCAATAAATATTTTAATTAATTAATTAAGTAATGGGATAAATAGTAAAATTGGCAAGGACAAATTAGTGATTTGGAAGATAGAACTAAAAAAAAGTCACAGAGGACATATTAAGAAATAAGTCATGAATAAAGAAAAAGAATAAAAGAGAGAGGGTGGAGAGAGAGAGAAAAAGGAAGGAAGGAAGGAAGGAAGGAAGGAAGGAAGGAAGGAAGGAAGGAAGGAAGGAAGGAAGGAAGGAGAGAAAGAAAAAAAGAAAGAGTTATGTGACCTGGACAAGAGAAAGCAATATTTCAACATGCATTTAATAGGAATTCCAGAAGGACAAAATAAAAAGAAAGAAGCAGAGGCAATATTGAAAGGATGGATGCTCTCCAGTAAGTTTCCAGTATTTATTTATTTATTTTTCCTTTGTTGATTTTAGAGAGAGAGGAAGTGAGTGAGAGGGAGAGAGAGATAGAAACATGAATGAGAGAGAACATTGACTGGCCGCCTCCTGCATGCCCCCCACTTGGGGATCAGGCCCACAACCTGGGCATGTGTCCTGACCGGGAATTGAACCAGCGACCTCTTGGTGCATGGATCAATGCTCAACCACTGAGCCACACAGGCCGGACAGTTTCCAGTATTTAAAATGTATAAAGAACTAAAAATAATAATAAAAGCAAAGTTTAAAATGAATAAAAGCTGTTAAGAGAAAACACACTAAAAAAGATCCAAAGGGTTAATTAATGTATGGAAAGATACCTGGGTCCATTAGTAATTAGAAACCCTCAGTTAAAAACAGTAATTGTGACTTTTGGCCAAGATGGCAGCGTAGGTAAACGTGATATTTGCCTCCTCCCACAACCACATCAAAATTATAACTCAACTGCAAAACAACCATCATTCAGAAACGCCTGACATTAAGCTAAATGGAAGTACTACAAGTAAAGAATTAAAGAAGAA